>NC_081411.1:95329262-95359262 GCF_030272615.1 Cryptomeria japonica | reverse complement strand
ACAATGAAATGTCAGCCTTTTAGTGGCTATTAGTTTAGTTCTCTTTTATGTTATTTTAATGGTTTCTTTCACCGAAGTGAAAGTAAATGTTATTTGTTAATCATGTAAAAACTATGGCCTGGTGGCTATTTAAGCTGAAAAGCTTGCCTTTGAATAGGTTTTGAAACTGTGATTTAGGAAACAATAGAAAATTTTTTGATACAAATTGTGGGAATGATACAATGGCTGACTATTAATGGAATGTTGTGTTATCTTTGAATCTGTGCATTCTGGGATTCATAATCTTTCTTAGGTTGTTATGTGGGCATGATATAATGGTAATCAATCATCTTTGCCTTTCTCCTCAGTTCATATTTATTATAAGTTGTTGGATGACTCACATGGTGTTGATCTGCTTGATCCCCCTTTCCCTATGAGGCATGAGAGAGTCTCGATTTAGTTATTAGTTTCTCTCGCTTGAGTCCCCATTTTGTTTTGAATATATGCAACAAACATGTTATAAATCAGCGTCTGTGAGCTCCCCTCTTAACATTCTTTTAGAAAAATTTAGGCGTTTATTTGTGTTGATGGATAAATGCTAAAGCCTTTTCATTACTTTCTGGTTAAAAGTGTTACTATATCAATTGTACAATTAACTCATTGTAAATCATATGAGGAGCTTCCCTCTAATGCAGAGGTTGAATTTTCATTAATTCTTCCAACTTTTGGTATATTTGTTTCTTTCTAAAGGGTAAAATGGACTCATATTTTGCTTGAGAATATAATAGTTAAAATTTCAAGGAGGTAAATCTGTTAACCAACAATATACAACTAGCTTTCATATATTTTTGGAGAGTATTTACATCATAAAAGGCAAACCAAAGATTCCTATTTTTAAGACAACTTACAAGTGGAGAGTTGATTCACCATAATGATACCTTTCATATAATTTGGAATGGTAAATAGATGGCATTTCATGAAAGATCATTTGTAGTTTGAAAAAGATAATTATATTTATACCACAAAAGAAAAGAAATAGAAAAAAAATGATAATAAGAAATAATTCTAATTTGTAATATGATGTACAACTAGCATTCACAACCTTTTGAGAAGAAATCACATGATCAAAGAAAAATTTAAGCTCCATGTTATCAAGAACCAACTTCCATAATGATACATTTCTTGTCATCGATTGCAATTTCCATATCTACAACCAAGTCAACCAAGTCTTTATGTTGTTCCTCTGTTGGAGCATTGTACCTCTCCTTGCACTCCACATGCTGATCAATTATTTTGCCAAGATATTTGCATAAATTTTGCTCTTCCGCATGTTCATCATCAAGGACATATATGATTATAGATTCTTTTCCTATATGTATCATTAATCTATATTTTGTCTAACACTCATTGTTAAATTTATTTTGACAACAAATTATTAAAAAAAAGTAAGACCATCATACCATCAAATTTCACCTCTTCTTCAATTTATTCCATCATACAAATTCCATCAAGTTATAGAAAATTCATGAATCTTTAAATGGCTTTAAGTACATAATTCAACACCATATTTAAACTGATTGCATTTATTGTGTTATGTTAAAAATTACTTCAATTGCCATCCTTTACTTCAAAAGTAGGAAAAGTCGTTCATGTGTTTGGATGGTTTGAGGCAAAGAAGCTACATACACAAAAGAAACGAGAAAAAAAGGAAGAAAATTCAACACAAGTAACTTGTATGACAATCTCTTGTTGTCGCCTGCAGGTTCTCCAAAATCTTACTAACTTGTTTGACAAAGTCTATGCAGGTTCTCCGAAATGTTCAGTTTCATGTAATACATGACTAATTTAATCACCAACATTATTTTGTACTATCTACAATTCTTCCTCAGTTGAAAGTGAACTATGTGTATGTCTGACACAGTCTTCTCAATGACAAAAGTGTTATCTTTACCTACTTCACATAGTAGAATAAGTCAATTTTTCATTATAATGATCTAATTGACTATGTGTTTTTGTATTATCATGAGAATTTAATCTTGATAAGAGTAGAGTTCATTTCATTTGGTAAAAATTGTAATTCCATTGCTGAAATATGTGAAATGTAATTTTTTTATTTTCAAATTTTCAATTTATTTTAAGAAAATGTTAGTGTCATTAGATCAAATGAATTTAATTAAGGAGAAAATTATTTTGAATTAGTTAAGAAGGATAAAAAATATCTATCCAATGGTAAAATGAGTAAAGTAACTTTTTTGGGTAGATTTTTAATGTGACTATTGAGGGGAATTGATTATGCAGCCAACCATATAAATAGTCAGATATACAAGAGGTACATTTTCTAATGGACTTCTTTATACATAATTTTTTTCGTGATTTATATGATTGAATAGCTGCTTTTAATTTTAGTTGTGTTATCTAACCATGCTTTGACTAGCTTCTAACTGTTACTGTTAATAATTCTTATTGAAATTCACTCTTTCTTGATGCTTTTGAGAGACATTTTAGAAGCTTTTGAATTGTTAGTTTCATATCTTCACTTTATTTCCTTTGCAAAATAATGACTAGATTATTGTCATTAAGCACACGATAGTTCATTAGCTCCATATTTCTCATAAGAAGAGTGTGTAATGGGACAAAATTATTTCCATGTGTATTAGAAAAGCTAAAAAGATTGCAATGTATTTGCAAAAGGACTCTCTCATTTTGAAGTCTACTAAAGCTTACAATATTTTTCACATAATAAAATTTCAATTGCTTCTAAAACTCCAAATATAGTCGTTTCAATAGAAGATTATAATAAAGTTTATTCACTTGTGATATATTTGATCAATCATCATATATATATATATATATATATATATAAACATGCACCAAATTTAAAGAAATGTTGAACTTAAATACAGGAGATACAATTAGAAGCGTGGTAACTATTCACCTTAATGGTTTAGTGTACAAAATCATACACATTCTATAATACAATATATAAATTTACTAAAAACTAAAATATGTGTTTCCAATGTAAGAGTTGAACCAAATTTCTTTAAATGTTAAATGTATCTACAATTTTTTATATATATATTCTAAATGACTACCATAACATGATGATGATGTAAGAACTAAAAATTCTCTGAATAATTTCATAAAAAAAATTCACAACACTTGTTCATAAGATAAGGCACATAGGCCATTTCACTAGATAAGACAAAGTCTTAGAGTATGATTAAATGATAAGGTTATTGGGGTCACTTTTATAGTGTTGAAACATAATATTTCTTTAAAATAAATATTCAAAGCATATGTCATATTAAACTTTTAACCCTCCAAATCTAAAATAATATTTAAAACAAAAATATATATAGAATTAGGAAAATTCATTTTTACAATATTATTTCAATTTAAATTCTATCAAAAATAAATGAACATGAATTTAAGTAGATTTTTAAAAGTTCATTAATTTAAACCTAACTCATACCATGATGCAATGACAAACTAGAAATACCTTCAAATCTCATCCATGATATTTAATATATAAAAAGTTTAGGATACTTTAAAATTATTGAAGAGAATATTTGTGCATATATTCTTTTACTTCAAATTTTATACACAAGTTCTTAGGAAAGCTATGGAGATTGAAAGTGACACCTAAATCAAACACATATTATAAAACTATAATTTCAAATATGCATTCATCGATAGTCATACGCTCCATTAAATATATTATTTAAGTATATTAAAAGAAGATGTTGTGACATCCTGACGATACTATATTCACATTCATCAACTGTACTTGATCAAAATTCTATAAAGCTTATTTATGAAATCTATTTTAACTTGTTCAACCATTGAATTTTATTTGCGAAAATGCATTTTGTGAGTTCAATACACTATTTACCACTCATAATAGTTGGAACAAACTATGTGGCCTCCAGATATATTATTTTTTGAGTTATATGTAGAGTAGTATAATACCTTAGTGATACTAGTAAGTGGAACTAGTTATTTGACCAATGTTGAGCTGGTAGTCATGAGTGCTTAACCCTATCATCTTCATAAAAATGAATTGATATACTAGATCAATCTCACCATGGAAACTAGAACACTACAATCCCTAAGATGATGCAGGAAATCTATGGGTACTATAATTGTATAGTTAAGGGGACAAATGGAATGATATTCAATTATAATGGGGTAATGTATATAGCCTACTAGATAAGATTATAGGTGTTTGCTTGGAAAAATTTTATGATATTTGAGAGACTTTCCATTTTACGCTTATGATAACCCTTGGGAATGTGCCATGTTTATTTGACAAGTTAACAAATTAATTTAAATTTATGACACAAGTTCAACATCTAACACTTGTTTATTGTACCTTTTTGTTATAATATTTAAGAATTTTCCAAATGTTACAACATTGCGACTTCTTAGGGAAACTTGTTATTCTATCTTTGAATTCTTGTATGCTATTATATTGCACCTCATATAGACCATGGAATAATATATCCCCATGGGGATTTATCATCTCTCAAGATTATAAAGAAGAGAAAAATACCTAAACTAAACCTAATCATAGAAGGCCATGTGTATAAATCATAGGGCTTTTTTACTTGTAAAATTTTGAGGTGAACTGAATCTACTACTTTTAATGAAAGAACCACTATACTTTTGGTCACTCTTAGGGCTTATTTCACTTATGGAATAAAAGGAACTAAAAAGTGCATCCATTAAGTATCTAGTGACCGATAAAATTTTCAAACAATCATTTTAGAAATTTTAAATTTGAGAAGGACAAGCATGCCCTTAAATATTGTGAAAAGGAGACATGGTCATCTACCAACCATCATCATTGGGTAGATTAATCCTTTCTAGTAAGCTATGTTTGAAACCTAGGTCTAATGTGTATTCATATAAAACTTATTATGAGTGTGAGCTATAAATTCACACCAATGTACCTAGGTTGGTCAAAAGTTTAACAATACCTATATGTGGGTTAAAGTATTGCAATACAAAACCACAAAAGGTGGAAATATGCTTAATGATATCTTGTCAAAGAGGGTTAAGAAATACCTTAGGGATCCTATTTTTTTTGCTGATGTAAAACATTATTTCAATTGAATTGGAAATGCAAAATGACTAGAATCTAATCTTGTGCCAATGAACAAATAAACTGCTAAAAATATTTGATGAAGAAACAAAAACTACATAGCTAGCACATAAATGAAATGAGAATTCATAGATACATCTATGGCTGAGATGCATTATGAAATTGATTGGTCAAGGTCTCCAAGAATGTTCATGTGTATTGATGAAATGAAAATTCAGAGATACATCGGTGTATTCATGGTCAAGGTATCTTAAGTTGTTGGATTTTGTTATGCGGTCGAAAGTTGTTCTTCTTGTTGGCTTCGTCCTGGTGGTTATGGGTGCCACTTCAAAACCCATCCCTTTAGGTTGTGGAAGCCTAGTTTTTTCTTGAGGAAGACTATTTTCTGGTTGTTGGATCTATGCTTTCCAATTCTTTTTTGTCTTCTCCTATAGAGGTGGAGATTTCAGTGATGCTTGTTTGCTTGGATGCTATTATTTTAAGACCTCTATTTCAGCTCAAGGTGGTTGAGGGAGCCACTTCAAAAACTAGTTATAAGGTTAGGGAAGGCTTTCAAAATCCCCTTATTTATTTTCATTATGTCTAATCTTATATGGTTGGAAGTTGATAATTTTCAAGGGCCTAGTTTATATTGTGGTTTTTTTTTGTTATGACCTAGACTAGCTTTTTCTTGTCTGGAGTCTTTATCTTAGGTTAAGGGAGCCAGGAACATCCCTGTTGTTTGGTCGAGGGTACCTTCTAACCCTCATCACTTATTCTTAAGGTTGAGGTTGTAACTTAGTTAGTGTGGCTAACTTTTTTTATATGTATCATATCCTAAGTGTCTGGCTGGCTCTTTTTTCCTATGGAAGTGCTTGTGTTTGGCTGTCTCTTTCTGCCTATGGCAGTGCTGGTGTTTAGTTGGCTTTTGTCAACTCAGCTGTGTTGGGGCTGCTGGTTTTTATGGTTTGTTTTCTATGGTAACGATGTACTGTGAGTTCTAGATCCTAGTAAAATATGAGGGTTTTAGGTCCCTTCAAAACTTGTTGTAAGGGGTTTTTGGTCCCCTCAAAACCTATTTTTCCCATTATTAAAAGCACATTTATATTTATAGCTTATCAAAAAGCATTGTTTGTGTCATTCATATGTAGTTCAACATGAAAGTAAAAGCTAGGTTCGCCGCTATTGATATACAACGCAAAATGATGACTACCTCTTATCCACTATAAGTTACTGATATGTTAACAATATAATATGTTTATAGAAAAAATTATCATAGTATAGAATAAACAAAATAAATACCAGTCTAGTTTTACTCTATGATTAATCTTGGCCTCCATCCAATGGTTCCTTGGGCTCATAAATGTCATGATTATCTTTTGGTGGGAAACAATCCATAGGGTTCCTCGTTGCCTTTTCTTCCTTGAACCTCCTAGGTAGCCATGTTTCTATCTAGAAGAAGAAGCTCCACTTGAGCTTGGAGACGTCATCTCATTTGGTCCTCATTTCTCTAATTCCTATCCATTCTCCTATTGTTCACATGCCACCAAATATTTTTTAGTCTCATGCATTACAATTTTCACTGAGGCACAACATACCTCTTTATTGCAATTTGCACTCCATAAAAGGTACGAACTTAGAGGAGGTCAAAATTCATTAACATGGAGCCAAGGCCCATTCAGACATACAAATTGTAATCCATTATGCATCATCCTTAGGAGGATATCAAGCCCTCCACACCATTCCTCTTGAATACGCTCATAGACAGTCCATTCCATCTTCTTTTTGTCTTCAAGCTTGATACACCAAGTCACAAACATAAATGTAATGCTAATATTTGTGTGATATTTGAATTGAGACCAAAGATATTCTTCCCCAAGAATGATCTTGACTCAGGTGATGAAATCCTTAGCATTAAATCAGAATATGTTCATGAACCTCTCATCTGAGATTTGCCCCAAAACACCACCATTAGTTTCGCATCTTGCAAAGAAATTTTTGGTTCCATTTCAGTCATGAGCAAGGATGCTTTAGAAGCAGGTATACTTTGATGAAATGTTTCCTTCTCATCTCATGGCTTCACTCCTTAAAACCTTATATTGTGTTGCAAGCCAAACACCCTTCCTAATATCATCAACTTGGCTATCGAGATATTAATGCAAGTGGCCTTTTGAATTGGTAGTGCACAGTGGATTTGACATTGTTTCAACTCAATATTTCCTTCCTCTGTAACTTTGTCTGACAAAAGGGGTTCATTGTCAATAGGATTTATTATTACCGAAGTTTTGTGAGGTGTATCTTCATAAGGTATATCTTCAACTATAACTTCATCTTTACCAGGATGCTTAGTTTGAGTGGTTCTCTTTATCGGGGAAACACCAATATCAATAGTTTCAATGGTTGATTTGTGTTCAATTGGTTGCTCTACATCCTTTGTCAAATTAGGAACATCTGACACAACATTACCGATGATATCATCAACTGAGAAAACATCAAAACCTTTAGTAGAGTCTTTGTCTTTACCTTTCCCTTTGTCAAGGGCAGTTGCACCTTGGTCCTGTTTTGTTCCGCTTGCTATTTCATCTTCATCTTCCTTTTGTTGGCTCAAGACTATTTTCCATAAGGAAACACCCTCATCATGAATATCTTGGAGATCTCCTATGTGCACTCTCCCTATCATGTTCCTTATTTTAAAGCGTTGAATACATGCTTCTGCCAGTATAAATGCTTGATTATAATCAGGTTCATGTTGCACTTCCATGAGTGATTTTATCCTATGCTCTTTCTCAATAGTTAAAGTTGTTTTCCATCTTCCTTCAATTTGATTTTGCAAGTCTGATGGAACTATTCCATATAGTTCACTGGGAGTTTTGGAGAACATATGCATGTTCAACATAAGTGCGTCTTTATTATTTCTTTTTTCCTCCTCATTGCAGAGGGGATATTTTCTGCCAACACTAGGTAGACCTCCAAACTCATTGATCCCATGAACCAATTCATGAACAATTGGAAGTACATTTCTACCACTTCTTCTGATTTATTTCATTTCCACATTAGATTTGGTGTCAGTGTTATCACCCTCATTTTCATCATTCTTGGGCTTCTTATTAGCCTTTGTTTCAATTGTCCCTTCATGCTTTTTCTTTCTTGCATATGTTACTCTTACCGGTCTATCTTTACTTGGGGAAGATGCAGGAATATCTGAGTCCTTTTCTTTTGCGTATGCTATTGACTTGCTGGATGCAGTACCCTTGGGTTTTTCCTTTGATATTTTCTTCTTTTGTCTTGTTTGTTTTTTAACTTTGTTTCATTTGATTCATGTTTATTCACTAGTACCAGTGGAAGCAACGACACCAAATACTTCACCTCCATACTTTTTGTCTAGGGTATCAATCATTTTCCTTACTCTCCTTTGTATGATTAGCTCCTTGAGTTCCTATTTTATTTTGGAGCTTGCCTCCTCATAAGTTCCAAATTTCTTTTCTTTTATGTTTACCGGTTTAGACAGTAACATGTTTTCATACACTTTAGTAATGTCTACCCCAACCTCATAACCCATAGCAGGTACCCAAAATGTTCTAGGTTAGACCACTTGAATGATGCAACAATCAGTGTCAACAACAAAATAAATGTTGTTCTTATACTTTTGAACTATGCTGGTTGGGATTCTTTCTATTTTGTGAATTCTGATTTGGAATTCTTTAAAATATCCCCACATTGTTTCCCCAAACTTATCACCTAAATCCTTAATCATTTCACCTATCTGAACCATGATAGGTTTATCCTCAGACCACAGAACATTGCCCTTAGCAGGAAAGAAATATTGCACATAGAAGAATTTATTCTTTCATGCTTAAAAATCATTAATGCAGAAATAGGAAATAAGGACGAATCACCAAATCCTTAACTATCAAAGAAATTTTAAACATAAACCAATATAAATTAACACAAGATAAGAATAAATTCAAATAAATGTGAAACTCCCTCATCCTACATCGTGGCTTCCATTGCGCTTCTCCAAATTGTTCTTGTAGGTGGCTCTTAGGTATTGCACTAGGATTTCTACATAGATTAGACAATTGTTTCAAGACTATGATTCTTTGATTCTCAAAATCTAGGTTGAAAGAAAATGATGTTGAATTTATAGTTTTTCAACACAAAGGGGGTGAGAAATAGAACACAAGAGTTGATTGATAGATAGCTGATTTAGATTGACTAGTTAAGAGATTTGATTGATTTGTTAACTAAGATTGATTGAGTAGGTAAGTAGATTGACTGGAGAGTGAACTCAATAGATGGATTAGTAAACTCATTTGATTGATTAGTGAACTGAATAGACTAGGGAGATGACTGAATTCATGTATTAGAAGACTGAATTCATGGATAAGAACACTGAGTTGATGGATTAGTCATAAAAAACTGATTTTGATTTAAAAATGATGATTGATGAGTTAACTGAGTTAGCTAATTAGGCAACTGATTTGATCATCAGTTTTGATTTAGCATGTATTGCTGGAATTTGAAATTGAATTTGATTTTCATTTTCAATTTGAATTTGAATTTGGTCATTCGAATGCTGAAATGCACATGAAAATTTGTAAATATTTTATCTCTATGAAGCATATTTAGCTTAGATTTGTAAATTGTACTTGAGATGCACAAATATTTTAGCTTTGGGATAATTTGTAGGCACAATTGGTTTATACTTTAATATCTTATTATTTTCCTTTTCTACAGGCACTTTAACTAGATATACATGCATTAGGGATGATTTAAGTTAAGACTTGACAAAACAAAATTCCTAGGGAAATTGCATCTAATGTGCTAAGGGTCAAAATAATTTTTATAAATTATTTTAAACCTTTTGACAATCATGTATGAAAATAAATTGACATTTACCTTTTAAATACCATTTTCTCTATATGCATTATTGCCTTAGATATCTTGCATTGAAAAATATTTCAAACCTTAAAATCCTTCATAATTATTTTTTTGAGCTCTTGGTGTATTTTTCTCTCCTATCTACTATTTTGTGCAGATTGTATTAAAGGTAAAGTAAAAAAGATATTTATTAGAGATAATATTATCTTTTTTCTTTCTCCTATCTACTATTTTGTTTTGATTTGTTAAAGTAGGATAGACCCCAACCTCTACGTAATATCCAACTAGGAAGATGAGTAGGAGGAACTCACAAGTAGTGAGACCCCCAATACTAAAAAAAGAGAAGACTTCTTTTTGAAAGTGAAGCTTTTGACTAAGCAACAAACTGGTGGGAACAAAAGTCTCAAACCCACAACTTTGCATTCCCTAAACAATGAGGTTTAGGAAGGACTCCCAAGCCATTAACCAAATAAAAACCCTTGTACTAGAAACAATGTACACAAGGAAATAGAAAACTAACAACAAATTTTTAAAGGCTTCCTACAACCTTGTAACTATAGGATCACCTACCCATTCGAAAGGACCACAAAATAGCATGGCCGGGGAATATACTACAATGAAAAATATCAAAGGGTTTTGAAAGGAATACCTAAACCTTTTCATGGTAGACAACCCTATCAACAAGTCATGTTGAACCGCCTCAATAGGTCCATAGTCAACAGAATCACTTACCCCAACCAAATAACTATATCTAAAGAGGATGCATGCATCCTTAGAAACTTGCTCAACAATAGAAACCCATAAATTCTCATGAATGTAGTAGAGAAGAATAACAGATAGCAAGAAGCTAGAAAAGACCCATCCCAATAGGGCCCTCAAGAAGAGTAGAAACATCAATGTAATTGGAACAGATCCTCATCATGATATAAACACAAAATAAATTACCCTAGATCCCCATTAAATAAGAAAAGAGCTCATCAAGAAAGGAGTGGGAGTGAGAAAACATGAAGGCCCCAAAACCACCGCATAGCCCAAGCAACTGATACCACCAACCAAACTAAGGTTCATAGCCCATAATGAAAGTCAATAGAAAAAAAGACTTTTGTCTAGTTCTGATACAAGATATGCAAACCCATGAGATAGGAGAACACATGGTCAAAAAATTGTAGAAGTTATCTTACCACATGAATCACCTACCCCCATTGCAGATGCTACACCAACAAACCATAAAACACCACCATCATAGGTCAAAACCTGCAATAGGGATGGGAAATAGGGGCACCAAAGGAAGTCATAGAAGAGATTCATCTGCATGCAACTTGTCAACAAAACAAGGCAAGGTAGCTATAGGAGTAATACGCAACTAAGAAATAATAGACCACACCATTGAACCCCAAATGAGGAGAGCTCATACAGAGCCATAAGGATGCCCCAACCATAGGATGGGGCTCTAGAAGCCCACACACTAGTAAGTCAAGGCAGAAGCCAAAAATAGGCAATAATGCAGTCCTTGAGCCAAACTAATAGGAATCCAACAAACCTCAAAGAAACATCTGCAATCCCACAAAACAATAAAATGTGACAAAGGAAATGCCCTGTCAACCAGAAAACAAAATACAAAGCCCACAACCAAGTTGTATTAATATACTAATTTGCATTTGCTATAAATAATGAGGAATTAAACATGCATGCTTGATCACATGATTCAAACCCAATTAATGCATGAATTATCATTTTTGAAATTTATCAAATTTAATTTTTCTATATTAATGTGGAATGAATAGAAAAATCCATTGCAAGGTTTTTATTAAATGTTTTCCAAATTTCTTATCTTCTATTATTACTTATAATGTTATTTGGTCAAGTATAACTTTTATGCTTTCATTAAATGATTTTTTAATAGGCAATACAATTGAACTATTGTTTAATACCATTTTATATACAGAAATATAATAATTATTTTAAAAATTAAATAATATGAAATTTGAAAACTAATTAATTTGTTTACAAAATCTAATTTATATTGATGAAATGTTAATAGCAGGAATTAATTCAATTCCTTAGGTCACCTATGTAAGAAGAACAATTCAAAAATAGCAGTCGTTCACCACAAAAGCAAAGGCGTAGAAAACAAACAACAATAAGAGGTGATTTTAATTAGGATGCAACCTTCTTTTGGCCTATTGGGTGAAGATTTCATTAATGTACATCAAAACAAATTATAGTTGTCAAATTTCGCGTATGAGATGTCGTACATGCACGACAATGAAAATGCAAGTGGTAAAGTGTGAAGACCATGTTAAGTATTGACAAATGCAATGACTTCAAGAATAGACAGAAAAATGGGCACCTCATCTTCTTCTTTTAGATTTCATCTATTTTTAAGAAACTATTTATGATATTGCTATCAGAGTTCAATTATGTAGTTTATTGGGTCAAATTCAAAATAAACTGTTTATGATATTGCTATCAGAGTTCAATTCTGTAGTTTATTGGGTCAAATTAATTGATTCAAGTTTCCTGACTAATGATTCACAAGAACCCATAAATGATTCACTTATCAAGAAAATACTTTCTAGAAAAAAATATTTCACACAAAAAAAAATGAGAGAAATGTTGTGGAAAAAGGGAGGAAATTGTAATCTCAATCGACTTTTATTTTGTGGACAATGGAATAGCTCAGTTTCGTTAAATCCCCGAATTTAATAACCAAAATTATTTTGTATTACCCAGAACATGTTAATATGGATTTTACAAATTCTTCTTCAGCTCAAAGTGAAGTATGTGTACATCTATCTAAGTCTTCTGAGTAATTTAATTACCAACATTATTTTGTATTACCCAGAACATGTTAACATGGAATTTGGAAATTCTTCTTCAGCTCAAAGTGATCTATGTGTACGTCTATCGAAGTCTTCTGAGTAATAGAACCATTTAGTTAAGCTCTTATGAGTTGATGCAGCTGAACAACTAAGAAGCTAAGAAGAACATCTTGTAGGTTGCATGTCATCTAGATCTTGTTATTAGAATTGAAGGTGTGGGGCATTATGCCTTTATAGGTGGGCCATGTGACAAAGGAAATGATGAACAAGATGCATTTAAGCATTCTTCTAGAACACTTGAGAAGGTCAAAATCCCTACGCATGTCCTTAACCAAAACACAATAACCTATCTCATGTGAAAAAGGGATGATATCAATCACCATGCATTTTAAAGGGCCAATTACTTTTTACTTAAGCATGTAACCATTTTTTAATAATTACAAATCTAGTAAAATCATGCAGGTTATGGACTATTAGTATAAAAGTTATATATTCAATCAGAATAAGGAGGAAGATGAAAATAAGGAGGAAGTAAATAGAGAATAGTCTTATTGGGTACTTCTTATTAATCAATTAAATTTTTAATAATTATGTATCTTCAATTTTGTCTTGACTCAACAATGAGGAGAATGTGATAGTTTGTGTTAGCATTGTCATGTTTTAGTTTTTTCTTTCTAATAATGATGTATTAGTGTCAAGACTATTCATTTGTTTCGATGGATAATACTTACGAATGTTTAAAATCGTGCATTTTATGTTCTCTTTGTTTCCATGACTCAATGCTACACATTAAATAGTATATGCTGTTCTAAATTTATAATAGCATAATTTTTTATCTTTTGGCATATCACCCTATAATAGTTTCTTTTCTATTTTGACTATAGGTGAATTATTGAGAACAATAAAAGGAGCCCACTTCTAGAATATTCTAGTTGTAATTTTACAAATTAAATTCCACAATGTAAGTTTTATTATTATTGGTGTTAGTCCACGATTAAGAAAATATATCATTAAATTTTGGGCACACTTAATGGACCGATTACAAGTCAAAGTGTATCATAAAAAGACCAATAAAACTATCACTTGCACCTAGTATTCCAAATATTTTGGCTTCTCCATTGGTAACTACACCTAGAAGGATAACAACATAACCTAATCCACTATCCCCTTAGATGGTTACACAAGAAATTATAATGAATTTTTTTAACTAGAATAATATTAGCTCTTTGATTAGTCCAATGCAACATCTACATGAAATCCCACTTTAGCTAATGCTTTCAAATGTTTTCCAAAATTCATAGGAGAAGACCCTTGTCAAATATTTTTTATGGTATAGTAGATACATTCAAAACCCATCATATAGTAAAACAAAATATTTATTTAATGTTATTAGAAGCGTCTTTTAAGATTAAATCTCTTGATTGATACCAACATCTTTGATCCAACTCAATGAGCACATGGGATGAGTCGGGAAATTTTTTCTTTAATAAGTTCAATAAGAAAGGAGATAGATATTCATTACTACAATAACTAATGACAATTAAATATGGACCCTAGAAAGATATCATAATTTTTTTTTTTCATTTCACAAGATTTAGTGAAGAATACCTAGCAATGAATCCCTATTACAAAATCACTACCAATGGGAATGGCTATTGTATTTATCTTAAAGCATTTAAGTAGACATTTTTGTTATAATCTAGTTTATAGTGGGATAAGCACTCCCAAAAATATATAATTTAGTATTTAGGGTAGTGAGTAGTTTGATGGATAGAGGAAATATTTCTCTTAGGCACCCTACGCTATTTTTCCATGGAATATTGATTTCCAGAAAAGAAAAATTCTTCAGGTCAAGCCCCTTATATCAAATCTCTCTTAGGCTTCTCTATCCATGCATATCTACCTTAGTTCTCAAGTACAAAAAGCTATAGCATTGGCTCCTCAAATGAAATTGGAGATCAAGGAAATGAAAAGTATCTTGCAAATTGTGTCAAATGAAATCATTAATTTAAAGAGAAAACAAGCTTCATATTGTACATCCAGTTATTCAAATTTTTAATGGCCATGTACATAATATCAACTAAATAGGTACCAAAACTCACAAGGAGAAGGTCCTTCTCAACAATCAAATCAAAGGGTTTTAGTATCATCTTCATTGGAAAAAAATGCATTTTATCTATAAAGAGATTTGATGGTAATTAAATGTGTGGTCTTTTCCTTTTAGTGATGCTCATTTATCTAGATCCTCTCCTAGAGGAAATTCATAGTAAAGATAGCATAATAGAGGTGATGAAGTGTCCATCTAGAGGCACAATAACTTATAGCTTCCGTATCAATCATTGGAAGTAGAAAGTTTAGTCTTACTGGCATAGATGCATGGGATGTATATAAAATAACAAGAATAAATTACCTTCAAACATGTATTATTCTCTTGGGTTCAAAGGGAATAAGTTGCCAATAGCACTACTATTAGCGATGCACCAACCAAACAGCCCACAATCCAATATTTTATTTTATGGCTTTTGTGTACCGCTGGAGGAGTGACTCTTCAGTGAACATTAAATACGAAGGATTAGAAATTTGTTTATTGTGAAATCTGAGCGTTATGGTTGCTTCGAAAATTGTCCGACTTGAAATCTACGTGAAATAAGATATGCAGAATAACAACCATCCTCTATTCAACTTACCGAAGGTCTAGTCCAGGCGTATTTGCATCCAATTTGTAGTTTAGGTTCACTTATATTGTCACTCTTAGCGGCCAAGATAGTTTCACGAGAAAGTACATCATTGGGATCCACATTCTTTAGGTTCAGTTTAGTCCATTTATTTCCATTTATAAATAAATCAAACATGCTATCTAATGGAATACCGCTTTGGAGTGCTCTGGCGAAGAAATAAGCTTCGACCAAATAAAGCCTTCCACTCTTGACTGGGATTGAGTAGCAATATTTATTTGCTTCCAAATTTGTAAAATACGCAAAGCTCTTATGAATGAAATCTGAGGTCAATGGCTGATTAGTAATAGTACCAGACTTCCGACTTCTGGTGAAAGGGGCATGAAAAAACCAAAAATATTGGATTACGTATTAACGATTCTCATCAAAACTGTTTGAATTTACAAAACAGTCCTAACATATTGTTATAAAGATTAATGTGAAGATATCTTGACAAAAAATTTAATGGAGCATCCTTAATTCTTAGGTGCAATTTACATTGTCAATGATAATAATGGGCAACAATATCCATGCCATCTCATCACCGACTTTTATGACTAGAATCTATCTCACGTGGAATTAAAAGAGCTCAAAATACACTAATAAATAATGTAAAATATCTCCATATTTTGTCTCTCATACATGGGCCCACCAAATTGTATATACCATGACACCAAAGATTTTGTTTTTAATCGCAATAAAATAAGTGTAGATAAACTAAAAAATAACCATTTGTATTTGGGTGTGTATAGGAAATGAATAAGATGAAAAAAAACATGGTAAATAACAAGGTCACACTCATGCAATCCATAATGATCTAGGAAAATACTCAAAATGTGAACTCAAGGCATGGTAGGTGCATGTGATTAAAACAATTCAACCATCTAAAGAAAAGATTTAGAAATGATATGATATTGAATGATTGGATTCTTCTTTTAGCAACCCTAAATTTCTTTATAAAAGAAAAGGAGGGGATGGGTGCTAGGAAACAAGCTTTACATTTAATGAATTAGTTGTTAAGTTAGTTAGTTGGGTGGAAAGACAATCCCATCATAGGAACATAATGGCATTTTAAAGATAATATTAACCGGAGGCTACAAATTGTAGATGAACATCCATTGGGGATCACCATTAGGGAGGGCATAACATATCCTAGAAGAGACACGTTGATAATAGGTTATGCAATTAAACCCTTTAGTTGTTGCTTCCAATGAACAATATTGATTATAGTGGCCATGCTACCAATATTTTTTAGAAACCAATGTAGAAACTCCTTGATCAATAAATTGAGAGAGTGGATGGAGTTAATGGATAAAGAATAATATCATTCTAGTGTGGCCACCTTAAGAGATAGAGAGAATAACTTATCCAATATGTAATCTCCATGACAAAAATTATTCCAAAGTGTAGTGAAAGATTTGACATGTAGTTTTGGACATTGTCAGCACTGAGTTTATCTAACCTCAAATTTTCAACCCCATAGAGTGTAGTGAAAGATTCGATATGTAGTTGTGGATAATTTTCACAATTGAGTTTATCAAACATCAAAATTTTAACCTCTTGGATTAAGGGAACATTTAGGATATGAACACAAAGTAGGCTAGGGTGATACTATGGAGCAAGCATAGCGATTGGCAATATTAGTGATATTAACAAGTTGTGATCACAATTGCCTATTTTTCAATATGGTGTTTAAGATTGCATTACCAAGTGGAGGAGTTGGAGGTAGATTTTCCTTGTGATTGGAAACATTCCTAGTACAAACTACAAAAGCATGAATAGTGTAAGTAGCAGCAAAAAAGAAAGAAGGTGGATGAAGGTTATAACCAAGAGAATTTACAAAACATTGATACTAGAGGTGATGGGACTTATAGATACATTAGCTCTATAAGATATATAATTTGTAGTGGTATCCCTATACACCATGTGCTTTGACACCCCAACATCTTAACACCTAATTGAGGACCAATGATATCTGAGTATGTGTCTTGAGAAGGGAAGAACAAGGTTAAATAAAATGTCACATGCATTTCCACTATACTAGTCAAAAGCCTTAGAAAGTTTAGCCCTTTTTGATTTGAGATAAGTGTCTCTCTCAAATTACTAACATTGGAAGATGCATTGGGAATCATATTTGCTCGATTAGGAAACACCTCAAAATACCTGAAGTTCTCCTCAAGAGACTGAATTTGATCAAATTTGACTCTAAGAGGTTGCTCATGGTCAATGATAGGAGGTGATCTAGAAGGAGGTGATCTAGGAGGAGATCTAGATTGAGAGATTATTGTTGAATAATTCCTTAAGCCCAAAGGAAAGTTTCAAGGGGAAAAAGGGTCCAAATTACTAGAGAACATGGGGCCAGTTTTGGCTAGACTATGTTGATTGGGAGGAATGATTGGTCTCAAACTACTTCTCACTATGTATCTAGAAGTGTTCTTGGTTGTAAATTTCATCGAAGAGCCCTACAACACTTGAACAAACTTAACTATTGAGCAAAGACAACAACTCTATGAGTCTTAGTTTAGATAGGTTTATAATGATTAAGATTAATTACAAGGTGCTTCACCTTGGGTTCACAAAAAATTTAGAGGTGGAAAAGTAAACCACTATGAAGGGTGGTAAGATCCCTTGAAGACTCGAGCTCCAATTCTCTACTTGAAACAAATGATTAGGGCACTATAACCACTAAGTTTGTTTCTATGAAGGAAAATATGAGTTTAATTAATCTAAACTAGATGATAAAAATGTTGAATTTGCAAAAGTTGAAAGTACATGTCAGTGCGACCTTCTAGAAAACATTGTTAGCTCTCTTCCTATAATGCACATGTGAGTCAAGGATGAAAGTGGAACATGCAAGCATCTTATATGGACATAAAATAAATAAACATAGAAAAAATTAAACTATAACATGCACTACATTCTATTGATGTTCTATGAATGAAACACAACACATAAAAAAAATGCAAAGTATCGAATGGAAGTGAAACAATGGAAACACTATGAGAAAGCAAACCAATACTTAAGATAAACCATGAAATGAAGCTCTAACTCAAGCAATATCCTCACTTACTAGAACCCACACAAATAAGACCAATTATGAAATGTTAGGGATAGTTGTGGTTATAACTTTTCTTTAGTCGAACCCCCACTTTGATATTTCCACCTCCATGGATAATCTTGAAGCACAATCATAGACAAGTAGATGGATCACATGGACATAAACAAAAGAAGATTTTTATTGTACAAATGAGAATAATGCAAATTAAAAAATCTCAGTGTTACATTCCTTTGAAACTAGAAGATATGGAGCTTGCCAATGTGAAGAGTAGCAACAAAATTTGATTTTGTGACTCTTCATTTTGTTCAAAAATGGTGGGTGGTAGACTGTTCTAAACAAGAATATGCAATAAGAGAGCATTGGTATACTTTGAATGTTCAAGAAGTCTGGAAAAATGCAAGAGAGAAAGAGAGAGGTCGAATAGAGTGACGCAGTGGGAGTGTGCGTTGTAAAATGCATGACATTTCCAGTCACGCTATACCAAATAGGAGGCAGTGGGAAATTACAATGAAAACAAACTAATGTTACACAAATTTGCTTTATGAGACGTGTACATGCACGTGAATTAAAATGCAAGTTACTAAAGGGTGTAATGGGTGACATTACAGTAAGTTTCATTTCCTTTCCTTACATTGCATGATTGCGTAATGAACCTTATAAAAAAACTCATACAAGGTGATTACAATGGGCCTAAGAATGTCATAACGTTCTACCGTTATCTTTCAATATGCAAGTTAACTCACTTAGAACTCGATTACCTCAATGAAGCATAAAGAAAATGTCAAACATAAAATACATTATAAACTAGTTTTATATTCCTGGAGATCAATATTATTTAATAGCATACTTGATACATGGAAATTTGGTTAAAAAATATGGCATAAACCCATGCAAATTTTATCAAAATAAGGCTCTCATAAGATATAAGATATTCAATTATATACATTAGTGAGATAAACATAATCAAACACATGCATATGAGTTATATAATTTGTGATTTTATTTTTTTTACTTTGATTCTAAATGGCTAAGTGATTCAAGCTTCAAACTAAAAGAATACTTCATAGGTAAAATTAATGATCTGAATATATTTTCTATTTTCATATGCACATAAGCATGATTATGTTCAATTCATAAGCAGTTTACTATAACTTCAAGTACTAAAAATAATTGAAATATCCATCAATAAAAGTCTAGGCATCCCTTGTGTTATAAAAAATAGGAACTCTTGAGAAAATCTACATAAGGATTTCAAAATCTTTTCAATGATTAATAAACATACATAACACTCAAAAGCAAGTGTAGTGTGAGAAATATAATAAATTAAAAAAAAAATGTTATTTTTTCATAAAAATAAATGGGTTTTACATGGACCTGGAACCAAGAGTTTTATAGAAACTACCCATTAGCCAACCAAACAGAAACCAATAGAAAAACAAGGGAACACCCTTGACCGAGCTCAAAAGCAAAAAGAAACAATAGACAACAAAACAAAGCACAGACAAACACTCAATTAAACGAGTGCACCAGCTCCTTATTCTTCTGGATGGTAACCTTGATGAATTTAAGTTGATGTCAACAATGGAAATTTTTTTGAGAGGAGATATAATATGAATTTGTAGTTAGATTTAATGATTAAATATTGAAAACTAATAATATACATATGTAATATAGTACATTCATATTGTTTTTTTGTCAATATAGTGAACTTATTTCCATACAAAAAATAGAGAAAAAATTTAAAAAACTCAATTATATATCATTTCCTAGGTTGAATATAATGAATATGACACAACAAGGAACATATTTTATATCCTATCACTCAATCTCTTTGTGTACAAAAGAAATCAAAATTGATTTTGATAAATGAGAAAGAAAAATCTCGTTGAATTAAAAATTTGATAAAATTAGGAATAAAATCACTTCAACTAGGAACACCTACTTATCAAATTCATGCATTATGAGTATATTTGCATATAATTATTGGATGTAGAATATTTCTAAGAAAATTAATTTTAGTTTGAAACTTGCACATTTGTGTGTATATTTAATTATTAAAATATGCCAATGAATTCGACCATTAATAAATTGTTAGGTAAAATATCTAATTATACCCTTGAATATGGCTACCATCAGGGTGTCGATCCTACTCAAACTCCTTGAAGAACCTACACATTCATGTGGCAACAAACAAACATAGTCATATTTTATACATGGATAACCAGATTAATATATATTACTTAAAACTTGATAACAATTAAATTTATTTCAATAATTTAAAATAATTTTGATCAAGCTTGTATCATGTTCATATGATATATGCAAATTTTTATCTTTCTGTGTCAAAAATTAACTAACATGACACCAAACCCGTTATTATATAACTACCCATTGATAAATTTTCTCAAACTTTTTTACATTTAAACTTCATATGATATAACTACCCATTATTATATAACTACCCATTGAGTGAGGAGTGTCATACACATGATGTTATTTATACTTCTACTTTTTCCATGAGAGGATTTGCTTCATAGATTGCTGATTATTCTAAAAATTCTCCAAAAATTATACAATCTATCTAGTTTTTAGTCCATGGGTTTACATTAAAAACAACACAAGTGTTGCATATATGTAAAGGTATTGTTGACTAACACCATAGACATGCATATATAAATAATTGTGCCTCATAAAATGGTGAAAGTTTTGTTGTAGGATTGTTGGATTTAGATCATGTTATTATCTAATCTCTCTCATAAGGATCATTAGAATGCTCTAAAATACCTCAAGTCATGGATATACATAATGAGGGTGGCTTGAGATAAAACCAAAGATGATTGAAGAAAAGATGCAAAATTTATCGTTTTGTCATATTTTTCTTATATCTTACCATTATGGGCATGTTGGTGGTTTGAAATATTTCAATTTTTATTCTTAGAGTGCAAACTCAATTCCTAAATATGGGACACATTAATGTAGGGACAATTAGTTAACCCTCATGATTAAACATTGGACGAATTAGTGCAAATGATGAAGGTAGGGTAATATTTCTATACTTTTGGCTAGTTAAGCTTGCTAGGATAATGATAGTTCTAATACTTAATATAAGTACAGATCCAATAGCCAACAAGATGAGAGGGGGGGCTGAATCATACAAACTTAATCATCCATGAAAACATCAGATTCAACCTCGGTAACATATATATCAGTAATATAACCAAAACTGTTAAACATGCAAACTCAAAAGCATATGAACAATATAAACCTCATAACACCAGATTTAACGTGGAAACCCAAATAGGGAAAAACCACTATGGGATTTTGGACCCACTAGGAAATATACTCTTCTAGATTATGCTCAGTTAAAAACAAATCCTGTTAAAGATTACAAACACATTGCTAGATGTGACCTGGTTAAGGGATTTCCCTCATATTTGTTAGGATCTTCACTTTGTTAGAAGTGACCTTGTTAAAGGATTTCAAACACTCAATCAGAATTTCACCTTGCTAGAGGGTTTTACATATAAGACTATTAAGTCCACTCGGTTAAGAGATTTTCTGTCACTTTCACAAAATAACAGTAATAAAAATCTATCTGCAACTTCACATCTAAAATGCTAAAGCAGATTCCTATTTGTTCAATACAATCTAGCCATAGAACTAATCTTGTCTATCTATTGGAGTTCTATACTCTATTATTCTAACATGTCTTCAAGCTTCTATGCTCAGTAATCACTATGTAGCATCCCTGTGCATACACTTGTCCACATACATTGTATATCAGCAGTTTCCTATTTATAAACAATTAGGTAACCGCTTAATCTCCTTGATCACATTTCCCATGATCAATCATAGCCATCAGATCTTCAATCTTGTCCAGGTTCAATGCATCTTTCAATCTAAAAATGTTTTACCCCACCTTGAAACTTGCATAATAGTCTTGTAACTTGTGCCAGGATATTGTAGTTCAATCTGAGCTATAGATCTTCATGCCGAGTTTCCATTGCCTTAGATTCGTTAACAAACTTCTTCCACGGCTCACCAATCATTTAATCCACTCCAACTCATCAGCTTCCTTCATTAAATACCGCATGTAAACATTTAATGCATTCTATTATAGCTCGATTACAACTCGGTAACAACTTGGTGAATACTAAACTCCACTTGGTAGACATTCCGCCTTCATTAACTTATAGTGATAACCTTAGGGTTTACCGACTAGGTTTTTTGCTTGATAACATAGTATAATAAACCTTTACAATTTACAACATATGTATGATGTTAAAACAATCTAAAACATAATGATCTTATCATTGTCTAACTCGGTAGTAGTTGCCCATTGAATACCTTATTCATCATATTCTTTCCTATGTCTTTTACCGACATCTTTATAATCTTCATATCATACTTCTCAAGATATGGCAACATCATATTGAATTAGAAATTCAATTTCTTGACATCAATGACAAAATAATAATATCAAGACAGTAAAACATCTTTAATTAGTTATATCCATAATCATTAACAACCTTCTCAATATCCTTAAGAAATGTCAACAATCTTTCATTGTCTATTATAATGCAATATTGCCAACAATCTCCCCCTTTGGCATTGATGGCAAAACCAATTGATTTGACCTTAGAAGATTCGGATTGCTATGATTTTTAAATGCTGAAATGCTCTCCCCCATACATTACACTTCTCCTCATTTCTTCAGACTTCTTCCCAATCTGTAGTCTGCTTAGTTTTCTCTTAGTCTTCTCTCCTTTATAGTAGTCTTCTCCCCCTTTGACAACAATGCCAAAAAGTAAAGAACTAAAACATAATTTCTTTCTGTAAGAAGTGATTTCCTGCTATTGTGTATCAACTGAGTCTCGGTCAGAGCATTTGTCTTCAATTCCTGTTCCTTGTATAATTCTTGTATTAATTCATGTACACTTTTAGAAAACATCCTAAAGTGTATAACTCAGCTTCAACTCCCAAAAGATATTCAATAGAGTCATCGGATTGATGTTTTCACCGAACTCGGTCAATGAGTAGAAGATAGGGGTAGGACCCCTAACTTACTTCTGAGATATTCAAAGGTGTCCTTTGGTAGTGGCTTGGTGAAGATATCTGCTATTTTCTCCTTTGTGCTAACATACTCCAACACCACTTTCTTCTGTTGAGCTTCTTCTCTAAGATAATGATATTTGATAGATATGTGCTTTGTCTTAGAGTGCATAACAGGATTCTTTAAAATATTAATGGCACTAGTATTGTCACAAAATATAGTTACTGACTCAGTAACTTTCTCATTTATACCTTCCAACAGTTGTTTGATCCATGCAATGTTGGTATAATTCAATGCTGCAGCAATGTATTCAGCTTCTGCTGTTGATTCTGAAACACATCCTTGTTTCTTGCTAAGCCAACTCACTAGTCTTTCTCCTAAAAAGAAAGCTCCTCCACTTGTGCTTTTTTTGTCATTAATGTTGCCTGCCCAATCAGCATCAGTATAAACTTTTAAATCAAAATCATTTCCTTTCTAATATACTAAGCCATAATCCTCTGTGCCTTTCAAGTATCTAAACATTCTTTTGATTGTTGTCGTGTGTGTTTCCTTAGGATCTCCAGAGAATCTTGCAACTATACCTACTGCATGTGCTATGTCTAGTCAGCTGTGAACAACATATTGTAGTTTTCCAATCATGGATCGGTAGAGTGTCTCATCAACAGATGCAAATTCATCATTCTTTGATAATTTACAGTTGGTAGTCATAGGAGTACTTACTAGTTTTGAATCCTCCATTCCAAATTTCTTCAAGATTTCCTTTATGTACTTGGATTGAGTAATGAAAATCTCATTTTCATTTGCAGTATCTGTAAACCTATAAAATACTTTATCTTACATCTCAAATTCTTTGCTCATTTCATTTCCAAAGTTCTTACATAAAGAGTCATTTCCACAAAATATAATATCATAAACAAAAATGGTTGAGATCAGTATTCCATTTTCATGATTCTTCATGTACATGTTGTTGTTCTCACTTGTCCTTATAAAACCAATCTTAATCAAATAAGAGTGCAATCTTTTATACCATGCTCTTGGTACTTGTTTCAAACCATATAAAGCTGTGTTCAATTTACATACCTGGTTTTTATTCTTGTCTTCAACAAATCCTTCAGGTTGTTCAATGAAAACTTCTTCTTCTAATATTCCATTCAAAAATGTAGATTTGACATCCATTTGATATACCTTGAAGTTCTTGAAAGTAGCATAGGCCAACAATGTTCTTACTCCTTCAAGTCTAGCAACAGGTGCAAAAGTTTCACCATAATCAATTCCTTCTTCTTGAGCATAACCTTTGCAAACTAGTCTTGCTTTGTTTTGAATGACTTCTCCTTTTTCATTTAGCTTGTTTCTGAAAATCCACTTTGTACCGATTACATTTTTGTCCTTCGGTCTTGGGATTAGTATCCATGTGTCATTCTTCTTGATTTGATCAATCTCTTCTGTCATAGCATTTACAAACATGTGTTCTGTCTTAGTTTGTTCCTTGTCATCACTGGATCATCCTTATCTCCTATAATCTGACTTGGTGCATCATGTCTTTTGACATACTTGGCTAATACATGCTCAGTAGGCTCTGTATGATCTTCTTCATCACTCAGTAACTGGATATTCTCTTCATTTTCTTCAACAGTCTTCTTGGTAGGACTTCTCGGTTGAACATAGACAAATTCATCATAGTCTTTTGGTTCCTTGGAATTTCCTTCATCATTTCTTTCTGCAAATTCATCAATTTTCACATTTGCACTTTCTACTATTTTGCTAGATGATTTGATCAGACATTTAAATGCTTTGCTTCTAGAAGAATAACCTAGAAATATTCCTTCTTCACTTTTATGATCAAACTTTTCATTTCTATCATCTTTATGAACGTAGAATCTACTTCCAAAGATTTTAAAATAATTAACATTAGGTTTCTTATCATACCAGATTTCATATGGTGTCTTCAAAGTACCTTTCTTCAATTGAACTCGGTTCAAGGTGTAAACAATTGTGCTTATTGCTTCTCTCCAAAATATTTATGGCACCTTCTGTTCAATCATCAGTGTTCTAGAACAATCCACAATAGATCTATTTCTTCTCTTAGCTATTCCATTCTGTTGTGGAGATCTCGGTGTAGAGACTTGTCTTTTAATACCATGATCATTGTAGAATAAGTTGAATTCATCAGATGTGAACTCAAGACTGGTGCATTTATTGCAGTATGTTTCAATGGTCATGATCGAACCATTTGAATTGCTCAACCTAACAAGTTTAGGGTTTTAGGTTTTTGCTACCAACCTGTATGTTCCCTATAAGGTCGATGTTAGGTTTCTGTCTGAAGTTGTTGGCAAAAGTTGTGAGTGTGTATCCAACGAAAGTGATACAAGATTGTTGCTAGACCATAGGAGAGAAGAGATGCCTGCAAAGTGAATGTGTAGAAGGAAAAGAGGAGCCTAGATGGATCTATATTAGTATTAAGTGTTGTTAACAGATCATTGTAATACCTGTTGATCTCTAACCACTTCAACAGTTGTAAAATCCCCTAACAGGGTAGCCTTAACTGGCTTGATTCAAAATCCCTTAAATCGGGTGGTCTTAAGCGGCTTGCTGTAAATACCTTAACCGAGTAACTCAAAGCTAATGAGTTCTAAGAAGCTAGAGAAGCTTAGGAGATCCTTTCAGCTATTGAGTTCTTAAAATCCTCTAACAAGGTGGCCCTACGGGGTTTAACCCTTAACTGGGTATCCCTTAACTGAGTGATCCCTAATAGGATCGGTTCCTACCAAAACCTATTGTAATGTTCTTAACTAGACAAGGCTCCTAACAGAGCGAACTTCTAAAGAGTTCAAAAAGCAGCTTGTGGGTATTCATCCCCACCGTGGTTTTTCCCAATTGGATTTCCACGTGAAAAATATGTGTGTCATGTGAAATGTTTTTTTCTTGTGATGCTTTGTTTTATTTGTTATGCACATGAAGGTTTAATGTTTTATGCCTGTTTATAAAACATATTGAACTCAATGTTGTGAAGATTTGATGGTTAAGTCAACTAGTTCATGCATGTGAATATTATGATAATGTGGTATTGAGCTAAGAGAAAAGCTTAGTGAGTGACCAGTTCATGACTGACTAAGCTATATTGGATGTTACCGGTTGCACTCTATTTTACCAGTATCTTTATTTATCAATCATTGTGAGTGTTTGCTGTCAAATCAGTTTTGGACTGTATTTTTGTTTGTACTGATTCACGCCCCCCCCTCTCAGTACCAGTTTGGTACTAGTGGTTCATCATTGGGTTATCAATTGGTATCAGAGTGCTCCAGGTCCTCTATGGTGTAAGCTTAACCGCTTGAGGAAAAGATCCTAGCCAAATGATGAAGAGGGAAGGTCCAAAGTTCAATAGGGAAAACTTTGGTATATGGAAATACAGGATGAAGATATTCATCAAAAGCATGGATGTTCAACACTAGAGTTATGTTGTAAATACATATGTTGTTCCTACCGGTACTCTCACCGATGACCAAAAGAGAGAGATAGAAGAAAATGGGCAAGTCATGGAAGCCCTCATCAGTAGTCTATCTGACATTGAGTTTATGGATGTTCAGGACAAGGCAAATCCCAAAGAAGTATGGGATGCTCTTGAAAATATCTATGGTGGTGATGAGCATGTAAAACAGGCTAAGGAAGAGAGCTTGAGAGGAAAGTTTGAAGAAATGAGAATGGTTAAAGGAGAGACCATTTAACAGTATGGAATAAGAATCAAAATAGTTGTTGGAGAAATAAAGAGTGCAGGTGGTAAAATAGAAGATTCCACTGTGGTAAGTAAAGTCCTAAGATCCCTGTTGCCGGTCGATGCAATAAGGGTTGCTGCTATTCAGGAGCTGAGATCAATAGACAAGTCTAAGGCATCCTTGGACTTCATCATAGCCATGTTGATAGCCTATGAGCTGAATAGCTTTGATGGTAGTGTTCAAAAGTCAGAATCAACTTTTAAAGCTTCTGCTATACCATCCAGAAAAGGAAAAGAGGCTAGCACTAGTGGGGAACCTAGTCAAAATAGAGAAATGAAGGATGAAAAGTTTCTAATGGAATTTGAAGCTCTTCTAGCCAAGAGATTCCCAAAAGGAACTGGTAAATACAAAGGTAAGCTACCTTTGAAATGTTTCTCCTACAACTGTATAGGACATATTGCTATGAACTGTCCTAATAGTGACAACAAGGACAAACCGGAAAGGTTCAAGAAATTCAAAGGAGGAAACTGGAGAAATTGCTGTGTGGTAGTTGATGAAGGTGTCACAGATGAGGAATCAGAAGATGAAGAGAATGAAGACATTGTGTTTGTTGCTGTAAAGGGAGATGTGATAGACAAGAAGGCTTTTGTCTCCCGGTTTAATGATTCCAGTGAGTGGATCATTGACAGTGGCTACTCTCACCATATGACTGGTGACCGAAGCAAGTTTCTATCATTAGAAGAGTATGATGGTGGTGTGGTTCGTTTTGGCAATGATGCACGATGCATGGTCAAAGGTAGAGGGTCCATCTCCTTGAATGGAAAGAGTAGTGCTAACAATGTGTATTGGGTTGATGGTCTCAGACAAAACCTTCTAAGTATTGCCCAGTTAAATGACAGTGGACTCACTCTACAATTCAAGAATGGAGTTTGCAGAATCAAATGTAAAGATGGTAAATTGGTAGCCACTGGCATATAGACTAAAGGTAACCTATTTCTTCTAAATGCTAATATAAGTACATGTCCTATGGCTAAGCTTGATGATAGCTGGATATGGCATAGGAGATTCTGCCATGTGAACTTTGACAACATTGTGAAGGCTAGTAAGATCAAGGCAGTTACAGGGTTGCCGGTGCTGAGTAAACCGGATAATACCTTGTGTAGAGAATGTCAATTGGGAAAAATGTCTTCCTCAAATTTTAAAGGTAAATCTTTCACTGTTGACAACTTGCTTGATCTTGTGCATACTGATTTATGTGGTCCTATGAAAACTAGAAGTGTGCAGGGTGATAGGTACATCATGATTCCCACTGATGACTTCTCAAGAATGATGTGGGTCACATTCTTGAAAGAAAAGTCTAAAGCTTTTGGGAAATTCAAAGCTTTCAGAGCATTAGTGGAAAAGGAAAGCGGTAAAAGGATCAAGTGTCTCAGAACTGATCAAGGAGGGGAATTCACTTCCAGTGAATTCAACAAGTACTGTGAAGAATTTGGCATCAAGAGACAGCTGTTTGCCCCCCAGACTCCATAGCAGAATGGCCTAGAAGAGAGGAATAACTGGACTGTGGTTGAAGCAGCTAGAACTATGTTGATCCAAATCAAGGTTGCTCACACCTTTTGGAGAGAAGTGGTGAGCACTACAGTTTACACTATGAACCAAGTACTCATCAAAAAGGGCAAGGACAAAACTCCTTATGAGTATTGGACTGGTAAGACCCCTATGGTAAACTATTTTAAGGTCTTTGGTAGCAAATGTTACATCAAGAGGAGTGAACATCAGGAAAAATTTGAAGCTAAATGTGATGAAGGAATATTTCTAGGATATTCCACCAAGAGTAAAGCTTTCAAGTGCTACAACAATAGGACTCAGAGAATTATGGAAAGCATCAATGTAAGAGTTGATAAATCCTCTGAGAAGACTGAGAAAACCGACAGTGAGCAAGTTGTAAATGAACCAGTTGCAACCTTCTAGGAACCAGTTGTCAGTCAACCGAGCACCAGTAACAGTGTTCTTGAACCGGTGAATGTTGATACTGATGAAAACAAGGATGAAGAAGAAAAGCAAGAAGAACCAATTAAGACCATTCCTCGGTATGTCAAGTTGAATCATGATCCCAAGTACATCATAGGTGATAAGGATGCAAGAATCCTTACCAGAAGAAAGATCAGAGAAAACATATGTATGATCTCTGAATTTGAGCCTAAATCATTCAAAGAGGCTCATATAATGAAGACTGGATCAAGGCAATGGGAGAAGAACTTGACCAGATAGAGAAAAATGGTACATGGTCCTTGGTACCCAGACCAGAGCATAAAAATGTCATTGGCACCAAATGGGTGTTCAAAAATAAGTTGAATGAGGATGGCACAGTGATTAGGATTAAAGCCAGACTGGTATGCAAAGGATATGCTCAAGAAGAAGGTGAAGACTATGGGGAAACCTTTGCTCCTATAGCCAGATTGGAAGGAGTTCATATGCTTCTTGCATATGTAGCTTTTAAGAGATTCAAGGTATATCAAATGGATGTAAAATCTACATTCCTAAATGGTGTACTTGAAGAGGAGGTATATATTGAGCAACCAGATAGGTTTACCCTATCTGAAGACAGTGACATGATATGTAGGCTACACAAAGCATTATATGGTCTAAAGCAAGCACCTAGGGCATGGTATGAGCACCTACATTCCCATCTTGTGAAGA
>NC_081411.1:95282762-95328762 GCF_030272615.1 Cryptomeria japonica | reverse complement strand
TTTTCCTTATTTGGGTTTCCACGTTAAATCTGGTGTTATGAAGTTTATATTGTTCATATGCTTTTGAGTTTGCATGTTTGACAGTTTTTTTTTGGTTATATGACTGATATATATGTTACCAAGGTTGAATCTGATGTTTTTATGGATGATTAAGTTTGTATGATTCACCCCCCCCCTCTCATCTTGTTGGCTATTGGATCTATACTTATATTAAGTATCAGAACTATCAATTGGTATTAGAGCTTTGGACTTTGAAATGAAAGTTTAAAGGCACTTGAGTTAAAGATCCAAAGATGTATAAGAGGGATGCACATAAGCTGAATAAGTCAAGTTTCTCTACATGGAAGAAAAGGATGAAGCTACATCTATTAGGAGTTGGAGAATATGCTATATACTATTTGGAGAATGATTTTTGTTGCACCAAGAACCTATCCATTGACTATGGAAGAGATAAAGGCGAAGCAAGAACATATTCAAGCAATGATTGAAATAACATCTGCATTGACCGACTCAGAGTTTAATAATCTAGAAGGCTGCAATGATGCAAAGGCAATGTGGACTAAGCTCATATCTATTTATGGAGGAGATGAACATGTTCAAAGAGAAAAAGTAGATAGTCTAAGAGGACAAATTGAATCTTTGAGGATGAATGAAGGTGAGAACATAACCCAATACAGTACAAGACTAAAGGAGCTTGTAAATCAAATCAAAGGAGCAGGAGGAACTATTGAAGAAAAGGATGTGACAAGTAAGTTGTTAAGAACCCTTTTACCTGCCTATGCAATCTGAGTCTTTGCAATCAATGAATTGAGGTCTGTACCTAATATGCCAGTTTCCTTGGATGCTACTATTGGTAAGCTACATGCATTTGAGTTAAGTAATTTTGATAACAGTGGGTCACCAGTAAATAAAGTTGAATCTACATTTAGTTCTTTTCATGTGAATGAATCTAATGATTATAATGAAAGAAAGTATAAGTACTCTAAAGGAGATCATAGTGGAGCAAGTGAAAGATTTCGGAAGAACATGGAGGAGGTACACAAACTATATGAAGAAATCAGAAAGCAAGAAGAGTTTGAAGCACTATTGGCCAAAAGGTTACCGAGAGGCAAAGGTAAGTATAAAGGAAAACTACCTTTGAAATGTTTCAATTGTGATAAGATTGGACATATGGCTTCTAACTGTCCTGAAAAAGATTTTACTGAAAAGAGAGATTACTGAGATGACAGACAGAAAGATAACCATTACAGAGGACACTGAGACTTCAGAAGAAGAGATAGAAAGACATATTTAATAGCTGATGAGGAATCTAATGATGATAAATCAGATGAGACTGATACAGAGGAAGTTGTTTATGTGGCTATCAAGGATGGATCAGATGAAGAAAGGTATGAAGAAAAAACCCTTATATCTCACATAAACCGTAATGATTCTTGGATTATTGATAGTGGATGCTCACATCATATGACAGGAGATAAACACAAGTTTGTTATGTTAGAAGATTATGATGGAGGCTATGTTAGATTTGTTAATGATGCACCATGTCCGGTAAGAGGTAAAGGATCCATAACACTTCTTGATAAAGAAAGATGCAATGATGTTTATTGGGTTGAAGGTTTGAAATACAATTTGTTGAGTGTAGCATAGCTAAACAACATAGGTTACCGAATAGAATTTTAGAAAGGAATTGTCAAAGTTCATGACAAGAATGGAAAGTTAGCTGCTACCGAGACATAAACAATAGGTAATACATTTCACCTTGACTCAACTCACAATAAGTGTTTGCATGCAAAGATTGATGATACCTGGTTATGGCATAAAAGGTTTTGTTGTGTTAATTTTGATAATCTGATCAAAATAACTAAGAAGCACCGAGTAAGAGGTCTACCAAGTCTTGAAAAACCTGAGAATGCTATGTGCCGAGGATGCCAGATGGGTAAGATGACAAGATCAAGCTTTACAACTAAGTCCTACACTTGTAAGGGAATTTTAGATCTTGTGCACATTGATCTTTGTGGTCCTATGAAAGTTCAAAGTTATTATGGTGATAAGTATTTCATATTATTTGTGGATGATTATTCAAGGATGATGTCAGTAATATTTTTAAAATAAAAATTAGAAGCTTTTCAAATGTTTAAATGGTACAAGGCTAGAGTTGAAAATGAAATAGGAAGACAACTAAAATGTCTTAGATCAGATAGAGGAGGAGAGTTCACATCTGATGAGTTCAACCTATTTTGCAATGATCATGGTATTAAAAGACAAGTCTCTGCACCGAGAACTCCACGGCAGAATGGAATAGCTGAAAGAAGAAATAGATCTATTGTGGATTGTGCTAGAACACTGATGATTGAGAAGAAGGTTCCATAAACATTTTGGAGAGAAGCAATAAGCACAGCTGTTTACACCTTGAACCGAGTTCAATTGAAGAAAGGTACTTTGAAGACACCTTACAAAATCTAGTATGGCAAGAAACCTAATGTAAGTTATTTTAAGATCTTTGGAAGTAAATGCTATGTTCTTAAAGATGATAGAAATGGCAAGTTTGATCAGAAAAGTGAAGAAGGAACATTTCTAGGATATTCTTCTAGAAGCAAAGCATTTAAATGTCTGATCAAATCATCTAACAAAATAGTAGAAAGTGCAAATGTAAAAATTGATGAATTTTCAGAAAGAAATGATGAAGGAAATTCCAAAGAACCAAAAGACTATGATGAATTTGTCTATGTGCAACCGAGAAGTCCTACCGAGATAACTGTTGAAGAAAATGAAGGAAATATCTAGTTATCGAGTGATGAAGAAGATCATACAGAGCCTACCGAGCCTGTATTAGCCAAGTATGTCAGAAGACACCATGCACCAAGTTAGATTATAGGAGATAAGGATGATCTAGTGATGACAAGGAACAAACTGAGATAGAACACATGTTTGATATCTGAATTTGAACCGAGAATAGTGAAAGAGGCATTTAACAGTGAAGATTGGATAAATTCTATGACAGAAGAGATTGATCAAATCAAGAAGAATGACACATGGACACTGGTCCCAATACCGAAGGACAAAAATGTAATCGGTACAAAGTGGATCTTCAGAAACAAGCTAAATGAAAAAGGTGAGGTCATTCAAAACAAAGAAAGACTAGTTTGCAAAGGTTATGCCCAAGAATAAGGAATTGATTATGGAGAGACTTTTGCACCTATTGCTAGACTTGAAGGAGTAAGAACATTGTTGGCATATGTTGCTTTCAAGAACTTCAAGGTATATCAAATGGATGTCAAATGTACATTTCTGAATGGAATATTAGAAGAAGAAGTTTTCATTGAACAACCTGAAGGATTTGTTGAAGACAATAATAAAGATCAGGTATGTAAATTGAACAAAACTTTATATGGTCTGAAACAAGCACCTAGAGCATGGTATGAGAGATTGCACTCTTATTTGATTGAGATTGGTTTAATAAGGACAAGTGAGAACAACAACATGTACATGAAGAATGATGAAAATGGAATACTAATCTCAGCCATATTTGTTGATGATATTATATTTTGTGGAAATGACTCTTTATGCAAGAACTTTGGAAATGAAATGAGCAAAGAATTTGAGATGTCATTAATCGCTGAGATAAAGTATTTTATAGGCTTACAGATACTGCAAATGAAAAATGATATTTTCATTACCCAATCCAAATACATAAAGGAAATCTTGAAGAAATTTGGAATGGAGGATTCAAAACTAGTAAGTACTCCTATGACTACCAACTGTAAACTATCAAAGAATGTGTGGAAAACTACAATATGTTGTTCACAACAGGCTAGATATAGCACATGTAGTAGGTATTGTTGCAAGATTCTCTACAGATGTAATGCCCCGCCAGGAAACCCCGAAGGGATTAAGCCATAACGCAAGAATAGAGAGCAATAATTTTTTTTTTTTTTTTTTTTTTAAAGTTACACCACATTAAGATACAACAAGATATCAAAGATTCAGATTACATAGCGGAAGACATCAACTAACACCTAAAGAGTTTCCCAACGAGATTACTTAAATTTCACAATTCACTTAACTCACACAATTAATCCAACAAGCTGATTATCTTAATAACAAGATAATTCCTAATCAGGATAATTTCTTTCAAAAGATGGAAGTATAAATCACAACAAGGATTCATCCATTACGATCTATCCATAAACTTCATTCAAGCTTTTCATTTAAAATTACAAGCCATACATCTAATGTCCTAATACACTAGAATTCCATCATAAACATAAGAGATCTTTTCAAGCATACTTAATTTCCTTAACAACAACTGAATATATTCCATTACTCTAAGATACATTCTTTCATACACCAATTTATTGCATTTTAAAAGACGATTACATACATGCATCTACGATAAATCTCATCTAAACCACTTATGCATTCGATCAACATGGCATTCAAGAAGGGACTGAATATAAGCATTTAAAGTTAATTCCATTTATCCACTTAACCATTCTAACATAAGTTAATCATACATGATAAAGCTGAATAAAGGAAACATAAGAGAATACATCACATAACACCATAATGATCTCGGAGTTCACCCCTAAAGGGCTACATCTCCGAGTCTGCTCAACTGCAAGACCCCTCTGATAATTAATAAAGTTAAGAATACAAGAGGTTACCCCATTACAATCCGGCCATCAAGGTGAAATATTAACAATATACAAATGACCGCATCGGTCAATAAATACATAAACGATCCCTGAAAAGAACAGGATCCAGCTGAACATAATCAAAGCTAATACAAAGGTCCAGAAGAGCATCCATAAAACTGAACCATCACCACCCAAGGTCTAACATGAAACTGACACTCACAAGGGCATAAACAAAAGGACGACCCACAAAGGTACTCTTAACAGGACAAAATGACAACACACTAGCGAACGTAGGGACAAGTGTCATCACCCAACCTGGTATGGATACCATGGCAAGTCTTCATAGGTCCCGGCCCCATACACTGGGTCATCCTGGCAACCTAATCCGAGCTTCCGGCCCATCCAAGCCTCATGTGGACCCACACATCCTCTCGTGAAGACAAAGATGGTGGTTTGCCATTTCAGGCCTTCTCACAGCATGTCGAGTCTATGATAGCACTCGTCCCATGTGTGAGGCACATTTATCTTAGTTAGAGATTACATTCTAATCTACTTAGGTTATCACTTATTAGACTCACTTTCGACGGGTTACCCAGCAGCCACTTTGGGCGCGGCCCCCAATCGAAAGCCACTTTCCCATACGACACTAGACTAAACTCAGACAAACTCAAAACCAAAGGAATAGGCATGGTCAGACGAACAGAGTTCAAGAAGGGAGAAACAATCATCTGGTCAAACACGACTCAAAGATGATCACTTACTAATGGTACTCTGACTAGAGACGTGACCAACAACGGTCAACCACAACTCAAAATTTGACTCACACAAAGAGGATATGATCAAAACGACACTACCACAATACAACAGTCAACTCAGAATCGAGGACTGAAACAGGTACCTCAAATCATTCCATACGACAGGGTCCCATCAAAACAAGCATGACTTGCCATTTCATAATCAAAAGCGAATACAGAAATTAAACTCGCAAAGGCAATAAACAGAAAAGACAATATTCAACAGATGCAATCTTTCCGAATTGATCTAATCATTAAAAGTCAATCAAGTTTTCTACAAGATCTAAATCAGATTACAGTTATCTACCTCAACTAGGGATGAGTTGTTCTTGGTTTTCTAACTCTCTAAGGTTCAAAGCATCGAACAGAAATATAAAGCCATAATGAGTTTTTAAACCAATTCATATTAATAAAATTCAGACAACCATTAATCAAATAAATAAGATATTTAATCTCCAATCATAACATCATTGACATACTGGTTCAAAACCAACCTCCACAGTTGCATATTTTCACGCCTAGTTGCTCTATACGGATCACAGAAATATAATATAAAAAGGGAATCCAAATGAAGATAATCATTTCCAAAATCCAATTCTTACTTCCCTACGCACGTATAGCAGAATCCAAAATGAACTGTTAATTAAAGAGTATATTTATTATTCCATATAAATAAAATATACACAATTAACGACTAATAGAGCACAATAACCCAGTTAATTATTAGTTAATATATAATTATTAATCTCTATTAATAAAATATATCTCACTAATAATTAATGCATTTGCACAAATTTCGAATTAATATCGATTAGTTTATATACACAAATTAATTTCCATTAATCATGTATATACTAATCATTAATCAACAATTGAAAACTTTATTTAAAAAAAATACTTTTATTTTAACAACCTCATTTATCTGTTTATTTTTTTATTTTTATTTTTAAATAAATTAAAAAAAACATGAAATACAATTTTTTTCATAAAACTCCAAAGCAAACCACGTGGGGGCCATGTGGGCTCCTCCCACGCGGTTTTTCCTTTTCCCTGCGGAAGGGCTGGGGAGAACTGTGCGGGCAGCGCCACTATGGTGCCCCAGGTCCCGCGGCGCCCTGCGGCCACCGCAGTGGAGCTGCGTCCACCGCGACCAACACACCAATGCGGATAACCAAGGGAACAGGGGAGCAAGCGGGGGGGGACGAGCGGGGGAAGGGAGGAGGAGCGGGTGGAGCTCCGCTCCCCACCCTCCAAACTCCAAACCCACAGTTTAATAACAAAACGCCCAGCACAAAAATATATAAATTTTTTTTTTAACACACAGTTCGGAAATGGTCACAAACGCCCAGTTCGATATAAAAATAAATGTTTTCTTTTCCCTTTTAAACATAGTTCGAACTTCTAAAACAAAACGCCCACTACAAAGCTTGATAATGAATTTCGATTCAATATAAATTCGGTTTAAACGAACTGTGTTAGATATCATATTTTCTTGATGGTTTTTCATCCTTTACAAACACCCAAGGGTTTCAAACACCCAAAAAGAATGGAGGAATTAACAACACCTCAAATACATTTCCAGCCAAACTCATAATGGACAATCAAATTGTTTTTTTTTCAAGAACAAATTCATTTCTTTCAACCAGAACAGTAAATTCTTTTGGCAACAAGAAAACAATTCAGAATCCTACCTTCATACGCAATCCTAGAATAGCTGAAGGAGAGTCCACCTGTCAGATCGAGCATAATCCCTTCCTCTCCAAAAGCCCCCAAATTCCATCCCAAAATTTCTCTCCAACCAAAATTTTTTCAAAATTGTCCATCCCCCAAAATTTCCCCAAATTTTAGGTTATATGGAAGAGTTGACCAAAATTCCATTTTTGGAATTAAAATTTTTATTTAAAATTAATTCTCAAAATTAATTCCTTTCTAACTATAGCAACAAATTAACTTGCTTTTCAAATCCAAAATCAATTTCTTCCTTTAATTCAATTTAACCTTTCTAATTTCAAAAGCCAACAGAATACTATTAAATCTATTGCGATAAAATATAAAACTTTCTTTTTAACAGCATATACAAAATGCATTAATATTCAAAATCAGTCATTTAATCGAACTTACTCCCAATTTAAAACGAGCAATCTAATATCAATGAAAATCGCATAATGAAATCCCGATTAATTTAGTCCATTAATCTCTAATGCACAAATACATGTTTAAACAAAATAATTACCATGGACTAATTAATCAATTTAACCATGCACACCAAGCACGCAAACCGAGAAAGTCAACCAAACAGACGACTCGCAAACCCAAACAAAAAGGGAACATCGACGACAACTGACGATGCTCACTTGAGCACGACGAAGGTCAACCAGGGTCTTATGACCACCTAATCCAACTCTAAGGATTAAGGAGGTACACTCAAACCTGTACATCCAGGTGAAGACGAACCTCGCACTCATGCGGCGTTGTACCTGAATTATCCTGCAACCAAGAGTCATACATGCATACATATATAATAACTTAATGAGAGCATTAGTCCGATACTAATATCACGAAATAGGAACACTGAATAACTTGCATACAACTAGTGTGAAAACCACATCAACAGCTATGCGTTAAATCAAACATCTGACTATAACATTATACTAAGATAAACTAACCAAGATTAAACCAAGATTAGAGATTGATTAGGGTAGGGGTACTACAACAGATCCTAAGGAAACACACATGCCAACAATCAAAAGAATTTTCAGATACTTAAAAGGCACTGAAGATTATGGCTTAGTATATCAGAAAGGAAATGATTTTGATTTAAAAGTTTATACTGATGTTGATTGGGCAGACAACATTGGTGATAGGAAAAGCACAAGTGGAGGAGCTTTATTCTTAGGAGAAAGACTAGTGAGTTGGCTTAGCAAGAAACAAGGATGTGTTTCTCAGTCAACAGCCGAAGCTAAATATGTTGTTGCAGCACTGAATTGTACCAACATTGCATGGATCAAACAACTGTTGGAAGGCATAAATAAGAAAGTTACCGAACTAGTAACTATATTCTATGACAATACTAGTGCCATTAATATTTCAAAGAATCCTGTTATGCACTCTAAGACAGAGCACATATCTATCAAATATCATTATCTTAGAGAAGAAGCTCAAGAGAAGAAAGTGGTGTTGGAATATGTTAGCACAAAGGAGAAAATAGCAGATATCTTCACCAAGCCACTACCAAAGGACACTTCTGAATATCTCAGAAGTAAGTTAGGGGTCCTACCCCTATCTTCTACTCACTGACCAAGTTTGGTGAAAGCATCACTTCGATGACTCTATTGAATATCTTTTGGGGAGTTGATGCTGGAGTGATACACTTTAGAATGTTTTTCTGAAAGTGTACTGGAAGTAATACTGGAATAATACAAAAAATGATACATGGAATAGGAATTGAAGACAAATGCTCTGACCGAGACTCAGTTGATACACAACAGCAGGCAATAACTTCTTACAGAAACAAATTATGTTTTAGTTCTTTTCTTTTTGGCATTGTTGTCAAAGGGGGAGAAGACCTACCAAAGGGGGAGAAGACCTACCAAGGAGGAGAAGACTGAGAGAATATATGAGAGATTGAGAAAAGACTATAGATTGAAATAAAGACTAAAAACAGAAGAGAAGTCTAATGTATGGGGGAGAGCATTTCAGCATTTCAGAATCACAACAATCTAAATCTTTTAAAGGTCAAATCAATTGGTTTTGCCATCAATGCCAAAGGGGGAGATTGTTGGCAATATCACATTATTACAGACAATGAATGATTGATGACATTTTGATAAGGATATTGAGAAGGTTGTTGATGATTATGGACATAACTGATTAAAGATGTTTTACTATCTTGATATTATTATTTTATCATTGATGTCAAGAAATTGATTTTCTAATTCAGTATGATGTTGCCATATCTTGAGAAGTATGATATGAAGATTATAAAGTAGTCCGTAAAGACATAGGAAAGAATATGATGAATAAGGGGATAAGTTATTCGATGGGAAACTCTACCGAGTTAGACAATGATGAGATCTTGATGTTTTAGATTGTTTTAACATCATGCATATGTTGCAAAATGTAAAGGTTAATACTATACTATGTTATCAGGCAAAGAACCTAGTCGGTAAACCCTAAGGTTATCGCTATCAGTTAAAGAAGGCAGAATGTCTACCAAGTGAAGTTTAGTATTCACCAAGTTGTAACTGAGCTATAACAGAATGCATTAAAAGTTTACATGTGATATTTAATGAAAGAAGCTGATGAGCTGGAGCGGATCAATGATTGGTAAGTTGTGGAAGAAATTTGTTAACTTATCTAAGGCAATGGAAAGTTGGCAAGAAGATCTATAGCTCAGATTGAACCACATTACCCTAACACAAGTTCCAAGGTGAATGTGCAAGTTCCAAGGTGGGGTAAAATGTTTTCAGATCAAAAGATACAATGAACTTGGACAAGATTGAAGATCTGATGGCTATGATTGATCATGGGAAATGTGATCAAGGAGACTAAGTAGTTAGAAGATTGTTTATAAATAGGAAACTATTGATAAACAATGTATTTGGGCAAGTGTATGCACAGGGATGCTACATAGTGATTACCGAGCACAAAAGCTTGAAGACCTGTTAGAATAATAGAGTATTGATGCCCAACAGATAGACAAGATTAGTTCTATGTCTAGATTGTATTGAACAATTAGGAATCTGATTTAGCATTTTAGATGTGAAGTTGTAGATAGATTTTATCACTGTTGTTTTGTGAAAGTGACAGGAAATCTCTTAACCGAGTGGACTTAGCAGTCTTATGTGTAAATTCTCTAGCAAGGTGACATTTTGATTGAGTCTTTGAAATCCTTTGACAAGGTCACTTCTAACAAAGTGAAGATCCTAATAGATCCGAGGGAAATCCCTTAACCAGGTCACATCTAGCAATGTGTTTGTAATCTTTAAAAGGATTTTCTTTTAACCGATCATACTCTAGAAGAGTATATTTCTTAGTGGGTCCAAAATCCCATGGTGGTTTTTCCCTATTTGGTTTTCTATGTTAAATCTTGTGTTATGAGGTTTATATTGTTCATATGCTTTTGAGTTTGCATGTTTGATAGTTTTTTTTTGGTTATATGACTAATATATATGTTACCGAGGTTGAATCTGATGTTTTTATGGATTATTAAGTTTGTATGATTCACCCCCCCCTCTCATCTTGTTGGCTATTGGATCTGTACTTATACTAAGTATCACAATTATTAGAGAGGGACACTTACATGAAGCTGACCTTGCTAAAGTCAAAGATATAATTGAAATGAAACCACCAAGAAATATTTGTTAGTTAAGATCCTTGCAAGGAAGGTTACAGTCTATTCACCATTTCATAGTGTAACTGGTGAATGAATGTCAAGCCTTTCAGCACTTGCTACATAAGAAAGTTCCATTTAGGTGGGATGAGAACTGTGAACAAGATTTTCTAAGAAAAATTTAATGCTCAATATGACCACCCGTGTTTGTCCCTCCAAAAGATGATAAGTCTCTAATCCATTACATCTCATTAACTACCACAACATTGAGGGCACTTTTTACACAATGTGATTCTGAAAGAAAAGAACATGGTATATATTATATCAATCATACTCTGGTAGGATATGAGCTTAATTATACTCATATGGAAGGAGCATGTCTTGCCATAGTTTTTTCTTCACAGAAGTTGGGACATTTCATGCTTGTATATCAAACAAAGTTGATTTCAAAAATTGATCCTCTTAAGTATCTTTTCAATAAAGAGGCACTTACCAGACAACTAGCTAAATGGATCATGATTAACATTGAGTTTGATATTGTGTATGTAGAAAGAATAACAATAAAGGGACAAGCTATAACATATCAACTTGTTGATTCTCCTATTCCAGATGATCATGCACTTATTATAAAGTTATCTGATGAGTCAATATTCAATGTGGAATCTACATATATGTGGACTTTATATTTTGATGGTTCCTTCACACAAGGTGGTCTTGGTGCTGGAATTCTCTTTGTCACACTATAAGGGGATTGTATACCTAAGGCTTATAAGATATTCTTTCCATTCAAGGTGAACTCACAATAATGGTTCCCACTTTTGTGCCACTTTTGACACTGAGATGAACAATTTTAAAATAATCTTCAACTTCCGACAACTATAACTTTTAAACTATTAAGAATTTGAAGATGATGTAAATTAGTGATTTGTAGAAATTTGTCTGTAGATTCTATATATATTTTTTTCAAATTTTTTTGAAGGATTTTTTTTAATTTTTCCATCTCCCTCGAAAAGTAGTGATACTGATATGTTCAATATTTTTTATTTTATTAAGTTTTCAAGTCCAACTAGTCATAATTCAGACATAGGTTTACGTTTGAACACATAACTTACTCTAGATATATCCAAATTCAATTTTATTTTTTTTGTTAGAAAGAAGACATCAATACCTAGGGCTTAGATATTTTTTATAATTTAGTATTTAGGGTAGTGAATAGTTGGATAGATTGAGGAAATATTTCTCTTAGGCATCCTACGCTATTTTTCCATGGAATATTGATTTCCAGAAAAGAAAAATTCTTCAGGTCAAACCCCTTATATCAAATCTCTCTTAGGCTTCTCTATCCATGCATATCTACCTTAGTTCTCAAGTACAAAAAGCTATAGCATTGGCTCCTCAAATGAAATTGGAGATCAAGGAAATGAAAAGTATCTTGCAAATTTTGTCAAATGAAATCATTAATTTAAAGAGAAAACAAGCTTCATATTGTACATCCAATTATTCAAATTTTTAATGGCCATGTACATAATATCAACTAAATAGGTACCAAAACTCACAAGGAGAAGGTCCTTCTCAACAATCAAATCAAAGGGTTTTAGTATCATCTTCATTGGAAACAAATGCATTTTATCTATAAAAAGATTTGATGGTAATTAAATGTGTGGTCTTTTCGTTTTAGTGATGCTCATTTATCTAGATCCTCTCCTAGAGGAAATTCATAGTAAAGATAGCATAATAGAGTTGACGAAGTGTCCATCTAGAGGCACAATAACTTATAGCTTCCATATCAATCATTGGAAGTACAAAGTTTAGTCTTATTGGCATAGATGCATGGGATGTATATAAAATAACAAGAATAAATTACCTTCAAACATGTATTATTCTCTTGGGTTCTAAGGGAATAAGTTGCCAATAGCACTACTATTAGCGATGCACCAACCAAACAGCCCAAAATCCAATATTTTATTTTATGGCTTTTGTGTACCGCTGGAGGAGTGACTCTTCAGTGAACATTAAATACGAAGGATTAGAAATTTGTTTATTGTGAAATCTGAGCGTTATGTTTGCTGCGAAAATTGTCCAACTTGAAAATTGTCCAACTTGAAATCTGAGGATTGAACAACAACAATCCTCTATTCAACTTACCGAAGGTCTAGTCCAGGCGTATTCAACCCTGGGGGCACATTTGCATCCAATTTGTTGTTTAGGTTCACTTATATTGTCACTCTTTGCGGCCAAGATAGTTTCATGAGAAAGTAAAACATTGGGATCCACATTCTTTAGGTTCAGTTTAGTCCATTTATTTCCATTTATAAATAAATCAAACATTCTATCTAATGGAATACCGCTTTGGAGTGCTCTGGCGAAGAAATAAGCTTCGACCAAATAAAGCCTTCCACTCTTGACGGGGATTGAGTAGCAATATTTATTTGCTTCCAAATTTGTAAAATACGCAAAGCTCTTATGAATGAAATCTGATGTCAATGGCTCATTAGTAATAGTACCAGACTTCCGACATCTGGTGAAAGGGGCATGAAAAAACCAATAATATTGCATTACGTATGAACGATTCTCATAAAAACTGTTTGAATTTACAAAACAATCCTAACATATTGTTATAAAGATTAATGTGAAGATATCTTGACAAAAAATTTAATGGAGCATCCTTAATTCCTAGGTGCAATAAGGTGCAATTTACATTGTCAATGATAATAATGGGCAACAATATCCATGCCATCTCATCACCGACTTTTATGACTAGAATCTATCTCACGTGGAATTAAAAGAGCTCAAAATACACTAATAAATAATGTAAAATATCTCCATATTTTGTCTCTCATACATGGGCCCACCAAATTGTATATACCATGACACCAAAGATTTTGTTTTTAATCGCAATAAAATAAGTGTAGATAAACTAAAAAATAGCCATTTGTATTTGGGTGTGTATAGGAAATGAATAAGATGAAAAAAAACATGGTAAATAACAAGGTCACACTCATGCAATCCATAATGATCTAGGAAAATACACAAAATGTGAACTCAAGGCATGGTAGGTGCATGTGATTAAAACAATTCAACCATCTAAAGAAAAGATTTAGAAATGATATGATATTGAATGATTGGATTCTTCTTTTAGCAACCCTAAATTTCTTTATAAAAGAAAAGGAGGGGATGGGTGCTAGGAAACAAGCTTTACATTTAATGAATTAGTTGTTAAGTTAGTTAGTTGGGTGGAAAGACAATCCCATCATAGGAACATAATGGCATTTTAAAGATAATATTAAGCAGAGGCTACAAATTGTAGATGAACATCCTTTGGGGATCACCATTAGGGAGGGCATAACATATCCTAGAAGAGACACGTTGATAATAGGTTATGCAATTAAATCCTTAGTTGTTGCTTCCAATGAACAATATTGATTATAGTGGCCATGCTACCAATACTTTCTAGAAACCAATGTAGAAACTCCTTGATCAATAAATTGAGAGAGTGGATGGAGTTAATGGATAAAGAATAATATAATTCTAGTGTGGTCACCTTAAGAGATAGAGAGAATAACTTATCCAATATGTAATCTCCATGACAAAAATTATTCCAAAGTGTAGTGAAAGATTTGATATGTAGTTTTGGACATTGTCAGCACTGAGTTTATCAAACCTCAAATTTTCAACCCCATAGAGTGTAGTGAAAGATTCGATATGTAGTTGTGGATAATTTTCACAATTGAGTTTATCAAACATCAAAATTTTAACCCCTTGGATTAAGGGAACATTTAGGATATGAACACAAAGTAGGCTAGGGTGATACTATGGAGCAAGCATAGCGATTGGCAATATTAGTGATATTAACAAGTTGTGATTACAATTGCCTATTTTTCAATATGGTGTTTAAGATTGCATTACCAAGTGGAGGAGTTGGAGGTAGATTTTCCTTGTGATTAGAAACATTCCTAGTACAAACTACAAAAGCATGAATAGTGTAAGTAGCAGCAAAAAAGAAAGAAGGTGCATGAAGGTTATAACCAAGAGATTTTACAAAACATTGATACTAGAGGTGATGGGACTTATAGATACATTAGGTCTATAAGATAGATAATTTGTAGTGGGATCCCTATACACCATGTGCTTTGACACCCCAACATCTTAACACCTAATTGAGGACCAATGATATCTGAGTATGTGTCTTGAGAAGGGAAGAACAAGGTTAAATAAAATGTCACATGCATTTCCACTATACTAGTCAAAACCCTTAGAAAGTTTAGCCCTTTTTGATTTGAGATAAGTGTCTCTCTCAAATTACTAACATTGGAAGATGCATTGGGAATCATATTTGCTCGATTAGGAAACACCTAATAATACCTGAAGTTCTCCTCAAGAGACTGAATTTGATCAAATTTGACTCGAAGAGGTTGCTCATGGTCAATGATAGGAGGTGATCTAGGAGGAGGTCTAGATTGAGAGATTAATGTTGAATAATTCCTTAAGCCCAAAGGAAAGTTTCAAGGGGAAAAAGGGTCCAAATTACTAGAGAACATGCGGCCAGTTTTGGTTGGACTATATTGATTGGGAGGAATGATTGGTCTCAAACTACATCTCACTATGTATCTAGAAGTGTTCTTCGTTGTAAATTTCATCGAAGAGCCCTACAACACTTGAACAAACTTAACTATTGAGTAGAGGAAGAAAGACAACAACTCTATGAGTCTTAGTTTAGATAGGTTTATAATGATTAAGATTAATTACAAGGTGATTCACCTTGGGTTCACAAAAAATGTAGAGGTGGAAAAATAAACCACTATGAAGGGTGGTAAGATCCCTTGAAGACTCGAGCTCCAATTCTCTACTTGAAACAAATGATTAGGGCACTATAACCACTAAGTTTGTTTCTATGAAGGAAAATATGAGTTTAATTAATCTAAACTAGAGGATAAAAATGTTGAATTTGCAAAAGTTGAAAGTACATGTCAGTTGGACCTTCTAGAAAACTTTGTTAGCTCTCTTCCTATAATGCACATGTGAGTCAAGGATGAAAGTGGAACATGCAAACATCTTATATGGACATAAAATAAATAACCATAGAAAAAATTAAACTATAGCATGCACTACATTCTATCGATGTTCTATGAATGAAACACAACACATAAAAAAAAATGCAAAGTATCGAATGGAAGTGAAACAATGGAAACACTATGAGAAAAAAAACCAATACTTACGATAACCCATGAAATGAAGCTCCAACTCAAGCAATATCCTCACTTACTAGAACATACACAAATAAGACCAATTATGAAATGTTGGGGATGGTTGTGGTTATAAGTTTTCTTTAGTCGAACCCCCACTTTGGTATTTCCACCTCCATGGATAATCTTGAAGGACAATCATAGACAAGTAGATGGATCACATGGACATAAACAAAAGAAGATTTTTATGGTACAAATGAGGATAATGCAAAATAAAAAATCTCAGTGTTACATTCCTTTGAAACTAGAAGATATGGAGCTTGCCAATGTGAAGAGTAGCAACAAAATTTGATTTTGTGACTCTTCATTTTGTTCAACAATGGTGGGTGGTAGACTGTTCTAAACAAGAATATGCAATAAGAGAGCATTGGTATACTTTGAATGTTCAAGAAGTCTGGAAAAATGCAAGACAGAAAGAGAGAGGTCGAATAGAGTGACGCAGTGGGAGTGTGCGTTGTAAAATGCATGACATTTCCAGTCACGCTATCCCAAATACGAGGCAGTGGGAAATTACAATGGAAACAAACTAACGTTACACAAATTTGCTTTATGAGACGTGTACATGCACGTGAATTAAAATGCAAGTTACTAAAGGGTGTAATGGGTGACATTACAGTAAGGTTCATTTCCTTTCCTTACATTGCATGATTGCGTAATGAACCTTATAAAAAAACTCATACAAGGTGATTACAAGGTGATTACAATGGGCCTAAGAATGTCATAACGTTCTACCGTTATCTTTCAATATGCAAGTTAACTCACTTAGAACTCGATTACCTCAATGAAGCATAAAGAAAATGTTAAACATAAAATACATTATAAACTAGTTTTATATCCCTGGAGATCAATATTATTTAATAGCATACTTGATACATGGAAATTTGGTTAAAAAATATGGCATAAACCCATGCAAATTTTATCAAAATAAGGCTCTCATAAGATGTAATATATTCAATTATATACATTAGTGAGATAAACATAATCAAACACATGCATATGAGTTATATAATTTGTGATTTTATTTTTTTTACTTTGATTGTAAATGGCTAAGTGATTCAAGCTTCAAACTAAAAGAATATTTCATAAGCAGAATAAAGGATCTGAATATATTTTCTATTTTCATATGCACATAAGCATGATTATGTTCAATTCATAAGCAGTTTACTATAACTTCAAGTACTAAAAATAATTGAAATATCCATCAATAAAAGTCTAGGCATCCCTTGTGTTATAAAAAATAGGAACTCTTGAGAAAAACTACATAAAGATTTAAAAATCTTTTCAATGATTAATAAACATACATAACACTCACAAGCAAGTGTAGTGAGAGAAATATAATAAATTGAAAAAAAAATGATATTTTTTGATAAAAATAAATGGGTTTTACATGGACCCGGAACCAAGAGTTTAATAGAAACTACCCATTAGCCAACCAAACAAAAACCAACAGCAAAACAGGGGAACACCCTTGACCGAGCTCAAAAGCAAAAAGAAACAATAGACAACAAAACAAAGCACAGACAAACACTCAATTAAATGAGTGCACCAGCTCCTTGTTCTTCTGGATGGTAACCTTGAATTTAAGTTGATGTCAACAATGGAAATTTTTTTGAGAGGAGATATAATATGAATTTGTAGTTAGATTTAATGATTAAATATTGAAAACTAATAATATACATATGCAATATAGTACATTCATATAGTTTTTTTGTCAATATAGTGAACTTATTTCCATACAAAAAATAGAGAAAAAATTAAAAAAACTCAATTATATATCATTTCCTAGGTTGAATATGATGAATATGACACAACAAGGAACATATTTTATATCCTATCACTCAATCTCTTTGTGTACAAAAGAAATCAAAATTGATTTTGATAAATGAGAAAGAAAAATCTTGTTGAATTAAAAATTTGATAAAATTAGGAATAAAATAACTTCAACTAGGAACACCTACTTATCAAATTCATGCATTATGAGTATATTTGTATATAATTATTGGATGTAGGATATTTCTAAGAAAATTAATTTTAGTTTGAAACTTGCACATTTGTGTGTATATTTAATTATTAAAATATGCTAATGAATTCGACCATTAATAAATTGTTAGGTAAAATATCTAATTATACCCTTGAATGTGGCTACCATCAGGGTGTCGATCCTACTCAAACTCCTTGAACAACCTACACATTCATGTAGCAACAAACAAACATAGTCATATTTTGTACATGGATAACCACATTAATATATATTACTTAAAACTTGATAACAATTAAATTTATTTAAATAATTTAAAATAATTTTGATCAAGCTTGTATCATGCTCATATGATATATGCAAATTTTTATCTTTCTGTGTCAAAAATTAACTAACATGACACCAAACCCATTATTATATAACTACCCATTGATAAATTTTCTCAAACTTTTTTACATTTAAACTTCATATGATATAACTACCCGTTATTATATAACTACCCATTAAGTGAGGAGTGTCATACACATGATTTTATTTATACTTCTACTTTTTCCATGAGAGGATTTGCTTTATAGATTGCTGATTATTCTAAAAATTCTCTAAAAATTCTACAATCTATCTAGTTTTTAGTCCATGGATTTACATTAAAAACAACACAAGTGTTGCACAATAGGATATATGTAAAGGTATTGTTGACTAACACCATAGACATGCATATATCAATAATTGTGCCTCATAAAATGGTGAAAGTTTTGTTGTAGGATTGTTGGATTTAGATCATGTTATTATCTAATCTCTCTCATAAGGATCATTAGAATGTTCTAAAGTACCTCAAGTCATGGATATACATAATGACGGTGGCTTGAGATAAAACCAAAGATGATTGAAGAAAAGATGCAGAATTTATCGTTTTGTCATATTTTTCTTATATCTTACCTTTATGGGCATGTTGGTGGTTTGAAATATTTCAATTTTTATTCTTAGAGTGCAAACTCAATTCCTAAATATGGGACACATTAATGTAGGGACAATTAGTTAACACTCATGATTAAACATTGGACGAATTAGTGCAAATGATGAAGGTAGGGTAATATTTCTATACTTTTGGCTAGTTAAGCTTAGTGGGATAATGATAGTTCTAATACTTAATATAAGTACAGATCCAATAGCCAACAAGATGAGACGGGGGGTTGAATCATACAAACTTAATCATCCATGAAAACATTAGATTCAACCTCGGTAACATATATATCAGTAATATAACCAAAACTGTTAAACATGCAAACTCAAAAGCATATGAACAATATAAACCTCATAACACCAGATTTAACGTGGAAACCCAAATAGGGATAAACGACTATGGGATTTCGGACCCGCTAGGAAATATACTCTTCTAGATTATGCTCAGTTAAAAAGAAATCCTGTTAAAGATTACAAACACATTGCTAGATGTGACCCGGTTAAGGGATTTCCCTCATATCTGTTAGGATCTTCACTTTGTTAGAAGTGACCTTGTTAAAGGATTTCAATCACTCAATCAGAATTTCACCTTGCTAGAGGGTTTTACATATAAGACTGTTAAGTCCACTCGGTTAAGAGATTTTCTGTCACTTTCACAAAATAACAGTAATAAAAATCTATCTGCAACTTCACATCTAAAATGCTAAAGCAGATTCCTATTTGTTCAATACAATCTAGACATAGAACTAATCTTGTCTATCTGCTAGAGTTCTATACTCTATTATTCTAACAGGTCTTCAAGCTTCTATGCTCGGTAATCACTATGTAGCATCCCTATGCATGCACTTGTCCGCATACATTGTATATCAGCAGTTTCGTATTTATAAACAATTAGGTTACCGCTTAATCTCCTTGATCACATTTCCCATGATCAATCATAGCCATCAAATCTTCAATCTTGTCCAGGTTCAATGCATCTTTCGATCTGAAAATGTTTTACCCCACCTTGAAACTTGCATAATAGTCTTGTAACTTGTGCCAGGGTATTGCGGTTCAATCTGAGCTGTAGATCTTCATGCCGACTTTCCATTGCCTTAGATTCGTTAACAAACTTCTTCCATGGCTCACCAATCATTTAATCTGCTCCAGCTCATCAGCTTCCTTCATTAAATACCGCATGTAAACATTTAATGCATTCTGTTATAGCTTGGTTACAACTCGGTAACAACTCGGTGAATACTAAACTCCACTTGGTAGACATTCTGCCTTCATTAACTGATAGCGATAACCTTAGGGTTTACCGACTAGGTTCCTTAGGGTTTATCGACTAGCTTTTTTGCTTGATAAAATAGTATAATAAACCTTTACAATTTACAACACATGTATGATGTTAAAACAATCTAAAACATCATGATCTCGTCATTTTCTAACTCGGTAGTAGTTGCACATTGAATACCTTATTCATCATATTCTTTCTTGTGTCTTTTACCAACAACTTTATAATCTTCATATCATACTTCTCAAGATATGGCAACATCATATTGAATTAGAAAATCAATTTCTTGACATCAATGACAAAATAATAATATCAAGACAGTAAAACATCTTTAATCAGTTATATCCATAATCATTAACAACCTTCTCAATATCCTTAAGAAATGCCAACAATCTTTCATTGTCTGTTATAATGCAATATTGCCAACAATCTCCACCTTTGGCATTGATGGCAAAACCAATTGATTTGACCTTAAAAGATTCGGATTGCTATGATTTTTAAATGCTGAAATGCTCTCCCCCATACATTAGACTTCTCCTCATTTCTTTAGTCTTCTTCCCAATCTGTAGTCTGCTTAGTTTTCTCTTAGTCTTCTCTCCTTTATAGTAGTCTTCTCCCCCTTTGTAGGTCTTCTCCCCCTTTGACAACAATGCCAAAAAGTAAAGAACTAAAACATAATTTCTTTCTGTAAGAAGTGATTTCCTGCTATTGTGTATCAACTGAGTCTCGGTTAGAGCATTTGTGTTCAATTCCTGTTCCCTATATAATTTTTGTATTAATTCCTGTACACTTTTAGAAAATATCCTAAAGTGAATAACTCAGCATCAACTCCCAAAAGATATTCAATAGAGTCATCGGATTGATGTTTTCACCGAACTCGGTCAGTGAGTAGAAGATAGGGGTAGGACCCCTAACTTACTTCTGAGATATTCAAAGGTGTCCTTTGGTAGTGGCTTGGTGAAGATATCTACTATTTGCTTCTTTGTGCTAACATACTCCAACACCACTTTCTTCTCTTGAGCTTCTTCTCTAAGATAATGATATTTGATAGATATGTGCTTTGTCTTAGAGTGCATAATAGGATTCTTTGAAATATTAATGGCACTAGTATTGTCACAAAATATGGTTACTGACTCAGTAAATTTCTCATTTATACCTTCCAATAGTTGTTTGATCCATGCAATGTTGGTATAATTCAATGTTGTAGCAATGTATTCAGCTTCTGTTGTTGATTGTGAAACACATCCTTGTTTCTTGCTAAACCAACTCACTAGTCTTTCTCCTAAAAAGAAAGCTCCTCCACTTGTGCTTTTTCTGTCATCAATGTTGCCTGCCAATCAGCATCAGTATAAACTTTTAAATCAAAATCATTTCCTTTCTGATATAGTAAGCCATAATCCTCTGTGCCTTTCAAGTATCTAAAAATTCTTTTGATTGTTGTCGTGTGTGTTTCCTTAGGATTTGCAGAGAATCTTGCAACTATACCTATTGCATGTGCTATGTCTAGTCAACTGTGAGCAACATATTATAGTTTTCCAATCATGGATCGGTAGAGTGTCTCATCAATAGATGCAATTTCATCATTCTTTGATAATTTATAGTTGGTATTCATAGGAGTACTTACTGGTTTTGAATCCTCCATTCCAAATTTCTTCAAGATTTCCTTTATGTACTTGGATTGAGTAATGAGAATCTCATTTTCACTTGCAGTATCTGTAAACCTATAAAATACTTTATCTTACCGATTAATGACATCTCAAACTCTTTACTCATTTCATTTCCAAAGTTCTTACATAAAGAGTCATTTCCACAAAATACAATATCATCAACAAATATGGTTGAGATCAGTATTCCATTTTCATGATTCTTCATGTACATGTTGATGTTCTCACTTGTCCTTATAAAACCAATCTTAATCAAATAAGAGTGCAATCTTTCATACCATTCTCTTGGTGATTGTTTCAAACCATATAAAGCTTTGTTCAATTTACATACCTGGTCTTTATTCTTGTCTTCAACAAATCCTTCAGGTTGTTCAATGAAAACTTCTTCTACTAATATTCCATTCAGAAATGCAGATTTGACATCCATTTGATATACCTTGAAGTTCTTGAAAGCAGCATAGGCCAACAATGTTCTTACTCCTTCAAGTCTAGCAACAGGTCCAAAAGTTTCACCATAATCAATTCCTTCTTCTTGAGCATAACCTTTGCAAACTAGTCTTGCTTTGTTTCGAATGACTTCTCCTTTTTCATTTATCTTGTTTCTGAAAATCCACTTTGTACCGATTATATTTTTGTCCTTCGGTCTTGGGATTAGTATCCATGTGTCATTCTTCTTGATTTGATCAATCTCTTCTATCATAGCATTTACCTGATCTTCACTGCTAAATGCCTCTTTCACTATTCTTGGTTCAAATTCAGATATCAAACATGTGTTCTGTCTCAGTTTGTTCCTTCTCATCACTGGATCATCCTTATCTCCTATAATCTGACTTGGTGCATGATGTCTTTTGACATACTTGGCTAATACATGCTCGGTAGGCTCTGTATGATCTTTTTCATCACTCGGTAACTAGATATTCTCTTCATTTTCTTCAACAGTCTTCTTGGTTGAACATAGACAAATTCATCATAGTCTTCTGGTTCCTTGGAATTTCCTTCATCATTTCTTTCTGCAAATTCATCAATTTTCACATTTGCAATTTCTACTATTTTGCTAGATGATTTGATCAGACATTTAAATGCTTTGCTTCTGGAAGAATAACCTAGAAATGTTCCTTCTTCACTTTTATGATCAAACTTTTCATTTCTATCATCTTTATGAACATAGAATCTACTTCCAAAGATTTTAAAATAATTAATATTAGGTTTCTTATCATACCAGATTTCATATGGTGTCTTCAAACTACCTTTCTTCAATTGAACTCGGTTCAAGGTGTAAACAACTGTGCTTATTGCTTCTCTCCAAAATATTTGTGGCACATTCTATTCAATCATCAGTGTTCTAGAACAATCCACAATAGATCTATTTCTTCTCTTAGCTATTCCATTCTACTATGGAGTTCTCGGTGCAGAGACTTGTCTTTTAATACCATGATCATTGCAGAATAAGTTGAATTCATCAGATGTGAACTCTCCTCCTCTATCTGATCTAAGACATTTTAGTTGTCTTCCTATTTCATTTTCAACTCTTGCCTTGTACCATTTAAACATGTGAAAAGCTTCTGATTTTTTCTTTAAAAACATTACTGACATCATCCTAAACTAGTAATCCACAAATAATATGAAATACTTATCACCATAATAACTTTGAACTTTCATAGGACCACAAAGATCAGTGTGCACTAGATCTAAAATTCCCTTAGAAGTGTAGGACTTACTTGTAAATCTTGATCTTGTCATCTTACCCATTTGGCATCCTCGACACATAGCATTCTTAGGTTTTTCAAGACTCAGTAGACCTCTTACTCTGTGCTTCTTACTTATTTTGATCAAATTATCAAAATTTACATGACAAAACCTTTTATGCCATAACCAGGTATCATCAATCTTTGCATGCAAACACTTATTCCGAGTTGAGTCAAAATGAAATGTATTACCTTTTGTTTGTTTCCCGCTAGCAGCTAACTTTCCATTCTTCTCATGAACTTTGACAATTCCTTTCTAAAATTCTATTCGGTAACCTGTGTTGTTTAGCTATGCTACACTCAACAAATTGTATTTCAAACCTTCAACCCAATAAACATCTTTGCATCTTGCATTATCAAGAAGTGTTATGGATCCTTTACCTCTTACCAGACATGGTGCATCATTACCAAATCTAACATACCCTCCATCATAATCTTCTAACATAACAAACTTATGTTTATCTCCTGTCATAGGATGTGAGCATCCACTATCTATAATCCAAGAATCATTAGTGTTTATGTGAGATATTAGGGATTTTTCTTGATACCTTTCTTCATCTGATCCATCCTTGATAGCCACATAAACTACTTCCTCTGTATCAGTCTCATCTGATTTATCATCATTAGATTCCTCATCAGCTATTAAGCATGTCTTTATATTACTTCCTCTGAACTCTCGGTGTCCTCTGTAATGATTATCTTTCTGTCTGTCATCTCAGTAATCTCTCTTTTCATTAAAATCTTTGTTAGGATAGTTAGAAGCCATATATCCTATCTTATCACAATTGAAACATTTTAGAGGTAGTTTTCCTTTATACTTACCTTTGCCTCTCGGTAACCTTTTGGCTAATAGTGCTTCAAACTCTTCTTGCTTTGTGATTTCCTCATACAGTTTGTGTACATCTTCCATGTTCTTCTGAAATATTTCACTTGCTCCACTGTGATCTCCTTCAAAGTACTTATACTTTCTTTCATTGTAATCATTAGATTCATCAAGATGAAATGAACTAAATGCAGATTCAACTTTATTTACTGAAGATCCACTGTTATCAAAATTACTGAACTCAAATGCATGTAGCTTACCAATAGTAGCATCTAAAGAAACTGGCATATTAGGTACAGACCTCAATTCATTGATTGCAGAGACTCGGATTGCATAAGCTGGTAGAAGGGTTCTCAACAACTTACTTGTTATATCCTTTTCTTCAATAGTTCCACCTGCTCCTTTGATTTGATTGACAATCTCCTTTAGTCTTGTACTGTACTGAGTTATGTTCTCACCTTCATTCATCCTAATAGATTCAAGTTGTCCTCTTAGACTATCTACTTTTTCTCTTTGAACATGTTCATCTCCTCCATATACTGATATGAGCTTATCCTACATTGCCTTTGCATCATTGCAGCCTTCTAGATCATTAAACTCTGAATCGGTGAATGCAGATGTTATTTCAATCAATTCTTGAATATGTTCTTGCTACGCATTTATCTCTTCCATAGTCAATGGATAGGTGCTCGGTGTAACAAAATCATTCTCCAGATAGTATACAACATATTTCTTGGCATTATGTGAACCAACATGAGCCTTATGTAAACTGGCATGAAGACATAATGATATTGTATGTTGTCATTGATGTCAATATGAGACATAGTGTGAACCGACACATGAGATAAGTGAAGAAAGAGGTACCGGCATATGTGTGAACCGGTATATGACAAAGTGAAGTGGCACATTTGTTCCAAGTGAACCGGCATGCAATTATGGGAACTGGCGCATGGAAGCACTGTATGCCTACCAGTTGGTAAGGCAGCTTCCACTTAAGGGTTTCTAGTTGGAGTATCTCAAGTCTGTGTGACTCAATTGGTGATCTTTGTGTGATGAGTTAGCAGTATGATGGAGGACAGATCATGTTGCCATGTAAGCTCTGTGCACGTGAAGGATCTTGCATGAAGAAGACTATTCCTATCTACCTCAGGAATGTGTGAAGTCTATCAAATAGTGATAACATGTGATGGGTTATCAGTCGCCATGAAAATGGTGGATAATGGATGATGGAAAATATCTTGAGATTGACTCAAGAATAGTGCATTTAATGCAGTATGTTTCAACGGTCAGGATCGAACCATTTGAATTGCTCAACCTAACAAGTTTAGGGTTTTAGGTTTTTGCTACCAACCTGTATGTTCCCTATAAGGTCGATGTTAGGTTTCTATCTAAATTTCTTGGTAAAAGTTGTGTGTATCCAACGAAAGTGATACAAGATTGTTGCTAGACCATAAGAGAGAAGAGATGCCTGCAAAGTGAACGTGCAGAAGGAAAAGAGGAGCCTAAACGGAACTGTGTTAGTATTAAGTGTTGTTAACAGATCATTGTAATACCTATTGATCTCTAACCACTTCAACAGTTGTAAAATTCCCTAACAGGGTAGCCTTAATTAGCTTGATTCAAAATCCCTTAAATCGGGTGGTCTTAACCGGCTTGCTGTGAATCCCTTAACTGGGTAACTCGAAGCTAATGAGTTCTAAGAAGCTAGAGAAGCTTAGGAGATCCTTTTAGCTATTGAGCTCTTAAAATCCTCTAACAAGGTGACCCTACCGTGTTTAAGCCTTAACCAGGTATCCCTTAACCAAGTGATCCCTAACAGGATCGGTTCCTACCAGAACTTATTGTAACGTTCTTAACCGGAGAAGGCTCCTAACAAAGTAGACTTCTAAAGACTTCAAAAAGCAGCTTGTGGGTATTCATCCCCACCGTGGTTTTTCCCAGTTGGGTTTCCATGTGAAAAATATGTGTGTCATGTGAAATGCTTTTGTCTTGTGATGCTTTGTTTTATCTATTATGCACATGAAGGTTCTATGTTTTATGCCTGTCTATAAAACATATTGAACTCACTGTTGTGAAGATTTGATCGTTAAGTCAACTAGTTCATGTATGTGAATATTATGATAATGTGGTATTGAGCTAAGAGAAAAGCTTAGTGAGTGACCAGTTCATGATTGACTGAGCTATACTGGATGTTACCGGTTGAACTTTGTTTTACCAGTATCTCTATTTATCAGTCATTGTGAGTATTTGCTGTCAAATCAGTTTTGGACTATATTTGGGTCTGTACTGATTCACCCCCCCCCTCTTAGTACCGGTTTGGTACTAGTGGTTCATCATTGGGTTATCAATTGGTATCAGAGCGCTCCAGGTCCTCTGTGTTGTAAGCTTAACCGCACGAGGAAAAGATCCTAGCCAAATGATGAAGAGGGAAGGTCCAAAGTTCAACAGGGAAAACTTTGGTATATGGAAAGATAGAATGAAGATATTCATCAAAAGCATGGGTGTTCAACACTGGAGTTATGTTGAAAATATATATGTTGTTCCTACCGGTACTCTCACTGATGACCAAAAGAGAGAGATACAAGAAAATGGGCAAGTCATGGAAGCCCTCATCAGTAGTCTATCTAACATTGAGTTTATTGATGTTCAGGACAAGGCAAATCCCAAAGAAGTATGGGATGCTCTTGAAAATATCTATGGTGGTGATGAGCATGTAAAACAGGCTAAGGAAGAGAGCTTGAGAGGAAAGTTTGAAGACATGAGAATGGTTGAAGGAGAGACCATTTAACAGTATGGAATAAGAATCAAAATAGTTGTTGGAGAAATAAAGAGTGCAAGTGGTAAAATAGAAGATTCCATTGTGGTAAGTAAAGTCCTGAGATCCCTGTTGTCGGTCTATGCAATAAGGGTTGCTGCTATTCAGGAGCTGAGATCAATAGACAAGTCTAAGGCATCCTTGGACTCCATCATAGCCAAGTTGATAGCCTATGAGTTGAATAGCTTTGATGGTAGTGTTCAAAAGTCAGAATCAACTTTTAAAGCTTCTGCTATACCATCCAAAAAAGGAAAAGAGGCTAGCACTAGTGGGGAACCTAGTCAGGACAGAGAAATGAATGATGAAGAGTTTCTGATGGAATTTGAAGCTCTTCTAGCCAGGAGATTCCCAAAAGGAACTGGTAAATACAAAGGTAAGCTACCTTTGAAATGTTTCTCCTGCAACCAGATAGGACATATTTCTATGAACTGTCCTAATAGTGACAACAAGGACAAACCGAAAAGGTTCAAGAAATTCAAAGGAGGAAACCAGAGAAATTGATTTGTGGCAGTTGATGACGGTGTCACAGATGAGGAATCAGAAGATGAAGAGAATGAAGACATTGTGTTCATTGTTGTAAAGGAAGATGTGACAGACAAGAAGGCTCTTGTCTCCCAGTTTGATGATTCCAGTGAGTGGATCATTGACAGTGGCTGCTCTCACCATATGACTGGTGATCGGAGCAAGTTTCTATCATTAGAAGAGTATGATGGTGGTGTGGTTCACTTTGGCAATGATGCACCATGCATGGTCAAAGGTAGAGGGTCCATCTCCTTGAATGGAAAGAGTAGTGCTGACAATGTGTATTGGGTTGATGGTCTCAGACACAACCTTCTAAGTGTTGCCCAGTTAAATGACAGTGGACTCACTCTACAATTCAAGAATGGAGTTTACAGAATCAAAGGTAAAGATGGTAAATTGGTAGCCACCGGCATGCAGACTAAAGGTAACCTATTTCATCTAAATGCTAATATAAGTACATGTCTTATGGCTAAGCTTGATGATAGCTGGATATGGCATAGGAGATTCTGCCATGTGAACTTTGACAACATTGTGAAGGCTAGTATTATCAAGGCAGTTAGAGGGTTGCCAGTGCTGAGTAAACCAGATAATACCTTGTGTAGAGAATGTCAATTGGAGAAAATGTCTTCCTCAAATTTTAAAGGTAAATCTTTCACTGCTGACAACTTGCTTGATCTTGTGCATATTGAGTTATGTGGTCCTATGAAAACTAGAAGTGTGCAGGGTGATAGGTACTTCATGATTTTCACTGATGATTGCTCAAGAATGATGTGGGTCACATTCTTGAAAGACAAGTCTGAAGCTTTTGGGAAATTCAAAGCTTTCAGAGCATTAGTGGAAAAGGAAAGCGGTAAAAGGATCAAGTGTCTCAGAACTGATCAAGGAGGGTAATTCACTTCCAGTGAATTCAACAAGTACTGTGAAGAATTCGGCATCAAGAGACACCTGTCTGCCCCCTGGACTCCACAACAAAATGGCCTAGTAGAGAGGAATAACCAGACTATGGTTGAAGCAGCTAGAACTATGTTGATCCAAGGAAAGGTTGCTCACACCTTTTGGAGAGAAGTGGTGAGCACTACAATTTACACTATGAACCGAGTACTCATCAAAAAGGGCAAGGACAAAAATCCTTATGAGTATTGGACTGGTAAGACCCCTGTGGTAAACTATTTTAAGGTCTTTGGTAGAAAATGTTACATCAAGAGGAGTGAACATCAGGGCAAATTTGAAGCTAAATGTGATGAAGGAATATTTCTAGGATATTCCACCAAGAGTAAAGCTTTCAAGTGCTACAACAATAGGACTCACAGAATTATGGAAAGAATCAATGTAAGAGTTGATGAATCCTCTGAGAAGACTGAGAAAATCGGTAGTGAGCAAGTTGTAAATGAACCGACTGCAACCTTCTGGGAACCAGTTGTATGTCAAGTTGAATCATTATCCCAAGTAGATCATAGGTGATAAGGATGCAGGAATCTTTACCAGAAGAAAGATCAAAGAAAACTTATGTATGATCTCTGAATTTGACCCTAAATCATTCAAAGAGGCTCATAATGATGAAGACTAGATCAAGGCAATGGGAGAAGAACTTGACTAGATAGAGAAAAATGGTACATGGTCCTTGGTACCCAGACCAGAGCATAAAAATGTCATTGGCACCAAATGGGTGTTCAGAAATAAGTTGAATGAGGATGGCACAGTGATTAGGAATAAAGCCAGACTGGTATGCGAAGGGTATGCTCAAGAAGAAGGTGAAGACTATGGGGAAACCTTTGCTCCTATAGCCAGATTGGAAGCAATTCATATGCTTCTTGCATATGCAGCTTTTAAGAGATTCAAGGTATATCAAATGGATGTAAAATCTACATTCTTAAATGGTGTACTTGAAGAGGAGGTATCTATTGAGCAACCAGATGGGTTTACCCTATCTGAAGATAGTGACATGATATGTAGGCTACACAAAGCATTATATGGTCTAAAGCAAGCACCTAAGGCATGGTATGAGCACCTACATTCCCATCTTATGAAGATTGGATTTGAGAGAACAAGTGAAGATAGCAATATCTACTTGAAGTCTTAAGAAGATCAGATCCTGATCTGTGGAGATGACAAGATGAGTCATGAGTTTGCTGATGAGATGAAGAAAGAGTTTGAAATGTCACTCATAGGGGAGATTAAGTTCTTCATTGGACTGCAGATCCAACAGATGAAATATGGAATCTTCATCACTAAGTCCAAATATGTCAAAGAGGTGTTGAAGACTTGTGGCATGGAAGATAGCAAACTGATTGGTACACTGATGGTGAACAGTTGCAAATTGACAAAAGAGGATGATTCCGCACTGGTTGATGAGAAGGAATACCAATCAATGATTGGTAAGTTGCATTATGTAGTGCATAGTAGATCGGATATTGCACATGCAGTTGGCATCACTACAAGGTTTCAGAAGAGTCCAAGAGAATCTTACTTGAGTGCAGTCAATTGGATTCTTAGGTATGTAAAGGGAACAATTGACTATGGATTGTGGTACCCATACAACAATAATTTCAATCTCAGAGTATTCACAGATGCTGATTGTACCGGTAATGTGGATGACTAGAAGAGCACAACCGATGGTGCATTCTTTCTCGATGGTAGATTGGTCTCATGGATGAGTAAAAAGAAGAGTTGCATCTCTTAGTCTACAGCAGAAGCAGAGTATGTTGTAGCTTTCATGAACTGCACTCAGACAATCTAGATGAAGCATGTATTAGAAGGCTTCAAGATCCTTGTATCTGAACCGGTAAGTATATTCTGTGATAACACAAGTGCTATCAATATATCAAAGAATTCGGTTTTACATTCTAGAACCAAGCATTTTGAACTTAAGTATCATTTCTTGAGGGAAAAGGTTCAGAATAAAGAGATTGCCCTGGAGCATGTGTCCAGTAAGGAGCAGTTAGTAGACATATTCACCAAGCCTCTCCCAAAGACAACATTTGTACATTTGAGAGGCGAATTAGGGGTATTGCCCCTTCAGGAGGTGAACTAAAAGTGGTTGTTCCACATCACTCAGGTACTGGATAAACAAATATTTGGTCAATTGGTGTGTTTAAGGATGCTACTCCTTAGGTTGAGCAGCATGAGGAAATAGTAATGATTGTACCTCCACTTTGGCATTGTTGTCAAAGGGGGAGAAGAAGTGAAGCGAAACAATATCTGTAGCAAATGGGGAGAAGATGTGAAGCAGAGAAGATATCATTTGTATATTACCATCAATGCCAAAGGGGGAGATTGTTGGCATTATGTGAACCGGCATGAGCCTTGTGTAAACTGGCATGAAGACATAATGATATTGTATGTTGTCATTGATGTCAATATGAGACATAGTGTGAACCGGCACATGAGATAAGTGAAGAAAGAGGTACCGGCATATGTGTGAACCGATATATGCCAAAGTGAAGCAGCACATTTGTTCAAAGTGAACCAGCATGCAGTTATGGGAACCGACACATGGAAGCACTGTATGACTACTAGTTGGTAAGGCAGCTTCCACTTTGGGGTTTCCGATTGGAGTATCTCAAGTCTGTGTGACTCAATTGGTGATCTTTGTGTGATAAGTTAGCAGTATGATGGAGGATAGATCATGTTGCCACGTAAGCTCTATGCGCATGAAGGATCTTGCATGAAGAAGACTATTCCTATCTACCTCGGGAATGTGCAACGTTTGTCAAATAGTGATAACACGTGATGGGTTATCAGCCGCCATGAAAACGATGGATAATGGACGATGGAAAATGTCTTGAGATTGACTCAAGACTGGTGCATTTAATGCAGTACGTTTCAATAGTCAGGATTGAACTGTTCGAATTACTCAACCTAACAAGTTTAGGGTTTTAGGTTTTTGCTACCAACCTGTATGTTCCCTACAAGATCGATGTTAGGTTTCTGTTTGAAGTTGTTGGCGAAACTTGTGAGTGTGTATCCAACGAAAGTGATACAAGATTGTTGTCAGACCATAGGAGAGAAGAGATACCTGCAAAGTGAATGTGCAGAAGGAAAAGAGGAGCCTAAATGGATCTGTATTAGTATTAAGTGTTGTTAATAGATCATTGTAATACCTGTTGATCTCTGACCACTTTAACAGTTATAAAATCCCCTATCAAGGTAGCCTTAACTAGCTTGATTAAAAATACCTTAAATTGGGTGGTCTTAAGCGGCTTGCTGTAAATACCTTAATCGGGTAACTCGAAGCTAATGAGTTCTGAGAAGCTAGAGAAGCTTAGGAGATCCTTTCAGCTATTGAGTTCTTAAAATCCTCTAACAAGGTGACCCTACCAGGTTTAACCCTTAACCGGGTGATCCCTAACAGGATTGGTTCCTACTAGAACCTATTGTAATGATCTTAACTAGACAAGGCTCCTAACAGAGCGGACTTCTAAAGAGTTCAAATAGTAGCTTGTGGATATTTATCCCCATCGTGGTTTTTCCCAGTTGGGTTTCCACATGAAAAATATGTGTGTCATGCGAAATGCTTTTTTCTTGTGATGCTTTGTTTTATCTATCATGCACATGAAGGTTTAATGTTTTATGCCTATCTATAAAACATATTGAACTCAATGTTGTGAAGATTTGATGGTTAAGTCAACTAGTTCATGCATCTGAATATTATGATAATGTGGTATTGAGCTAAGAGAAAAGCTTGGTGAGTGACCAGTTCATGACTGACTGAGCTATACTGGATGTTACGGGTTGCACTCTATTTTACCTGTATCTCTGTTTATTAGTCATTATGAGTGTTAGCTGTCAAACCGATTTTGGACTATATTTGTGTCTGTACTGATTCACCCCCCCCTCTCAGTACCAGTTTGGTACTAGTGGTTCATCATTGAGTTATCAATATTCTCCAACTCCTGATAGATGTAGCTTCATCCTTTTATGCCATGTAGAGAAACTTGACTTGTTCAGCTTTGGTGTATCCCTCTTATACATCTTTGGATCTTTAACTCAAGTGCCTTTAAACTTTCCTGCCAGAGTCCAATGCTCTGATACCAATTGATAGTTCTCATACTTAATATAAGTACAGATCCAATAGCCAACAAGATGAGAGGGGGGGATGAATCATACAAACTTAATCATCCATGAAAACATCAGATTCAACCTCGGTAACATATATATCAGTAATATAACCAAAACTACAAAAAATGCAAACTCAAAAGCATATGAACAATATAAACCTCATAACACCAGATTTAACATGGAAACCCAAATAGGGAAAAACAACTGTGGGATTTTGGACCCACTAAGAAATATACTCTTCTAGAGTATGCTCGGTTAAAAGAAAATCCTATTAAAGATTACAAACACATTGCTAGATGTGACCTAGTTAAGGGATTTCCCTCAAATCTGTTAGGATATTCACTTTGTTGAAAGTGACCTTGCTAAAGGATTTCAAATACTCAATTAGAATGTCACCTTGCTAGAGGGTTTTACATATAAGACTGTTAAGTCCACTCGGTTAAGAGATTTTCTATCACTTTCACAAAATAACAGTAATACAAGTCTATTTGCAAATTCATATCTAAAATGCTAAAGAAAATTTCTATTTGTTCAATACACTCTAGACATAGAACTAGTCTTGTCTATCTGCTGGGCTTCTATACTCTATTATTCTAGCATGTCTTCAAGCTTTTGTGCTCGGTAATCACTATGTAGCATCCCTGTGCATACACTTGCCCACATACATTGTTTATCAACAGTTTCCTATTTATAAACAATTAGGTAACCACTTAATCTCCTTGATCACATTTCTCATGATCAATCATAGCCGTCAGATCTTCAAGCTTGTCCAGGTTCAATGCATCTTTCGATCTGAAAATGTTTTACCCTACCTTGGAACTTGTATAATAGTCTTGGAACTTGTGCCAGGGTATTGCGGTTCAATCTGAGCTATAGATCTTCATGCCGACTTTCCATTGCCTTAGATTCGTTATCAAACTTCTTCCACAGCTCACTAGTCATTTAATCCACTGCAGCTCATTAGCTTCCTTCATTAAATACCACATGTAAACATTTAATTCATTCTGCTATAGCTTGGTTACAACTTGGTAACAACTTGATGAATACTAAATTCCACTCGGTAGACATTCCACCTTCATTAACCGATAGCGATAACCTTAGGGTTTACCGACTAGGTTCCTTAGGATTTACCGACCTAGTTTTTTGCTTGATAACATAGTATAGTATTAACCTTTACAATTTACAACATATGTATGATGTTAAAACAATCTAAAACATCATGATCTCATCATTGTCTGACTCGGTAGTAGTTTCCCATTGAATACCTTATTCACCATATTATTTCTTGTGTCTTTTACCGACATCTTTATAATCTTCATATCATACTTCTCAAGATATGGCAACATCATACTAAATTAGAAAATCAATTTCTTGACATCAATGACAAAATAATAATATCAAGATAGTAAAACATCTTTAATTAGTTATATCCATAATCATTAACAACCTTCTCAATATCGTTAAGAAACGCCAACAATCTTTTATTGCCTGTTATAATGCAATATTGCCAACAGATAATCCATTAATATTTTCATTAAAATAAATAAAATATACATAAGTAATTTTCTTAATAAAATCAGTTTGGATTAAGGTGTCTCAAACTTTGCAAGTCCTAGGATTGATTTACCTGATTTATTATTTATTTATACCTATTTTATGTTCATCTTATAATGTCACTTTGTGTTAACTACCACAAAGAGTTGGCATGCTACATGGAAGGTGACTAGAATTGCATGAAAGCTGATTTTGTAGAAATAAGCATCCTACATTTTGGACCCTAGTATACGATATTTTGGTAACACGCATTATAAGTTGTAGGAATCAAACTATCATAATCAAACACGTAGAATTGATTTAGAGCATGCCACCTTCTAGTTTCTTCCAAAATGATGGGTAGAATATGCTAAAAAACCTTCTACTTGATCATGGATATATAAAATAAATGTTGGTAGCCAAAGATAAGACCAAAGATTACTAAACAAGGAACACACAATTTGTTGGTTTATGATGTTTTTTATACATGTGACTATGGTGAGTGTGTCAATTGTGTGGGATATACTTGACTTGTCTATATACTACAGTAGTGGATATTATTGTAGGAACAATGAGATAAGACTTATGATTAGACATTGGATGACTTAGAGAAAATTATTAAGGTATGGTAATGTTTAATTGCTTTAAGTTGGTTAACCTTGGGTAGATAATCTTCTAAGGTCTCAAAAATAAAAATTAAAAATTAACATAAGTAATCTTGATGGTGAAATCACCCTATGTACATAATTCTCATTATTTTGCACCAATAATTTTTATTTTGAAAGCCTACTCACTTAGAACTTGATTACCTTATTGAATCATATAGTAAATGTTGATCATGAAATATATTATCAATTAATTTTATATTATTAGAGATCCATATTCTTTAATAACGCAATTCATGCATGCGAGATTAAGTAAAAAATACAATATAAAGCCATGCAAATTTTATCCAAAGAAGGCACTCATAAGATGTAAGATAGTTCATTGATACTTCATGATATACATTAGTGAGATAAACATAATTAAGAAAAGGTTGCACACACACACACACACAAATATATATATGAAAATATTTTGTGATTTATTTTAAATGGCTAAGTAAATCAATCTTGAAACTATAATTATAGTTGATATGTAAAATAAATAACAAGAATACTAGGATCAACTATCATATACACATTAATGCCATTGGAACAAAAAAAAGATGTGGGAAGCAAGAAGCATCGCTGGAGCTAGGGTTTCAGGGGTAGCAAATGGAGGAGAAGATGCAATGGAGAAAGGAGATGATGGAGATGGGGAGGTGGTCGATCCTAGTGGGGTTGGGGTCTTGGTGGAGGTCAACCTTTTTTCCAGTGTTGTGGATGCTTTGGTGTCTTCTCTGGTCATTGGGAGGGATGTGTCCCAGCTCTGCTCCCCATTGCCCTATCTAGCTGATGGTAGAATACTTTTTTCATTGGTTCTTTGTGTCATGGGCATTGTTGGTGCGACTGACAGTGTGGATGGTGTTGGGGCTCTTTTCCCTTACCCTGATGCTACTCTTCCTTTTTGTGTTGGAAATGGAGGCCATTGGATTTGCAACTACTTGGATCTGGGTCGAGCTTTTTATTAGGATTCTCACAGATACTGAGAGTGGGGGTGTATCAGTATCTAACCGGTAATAAGATTTTCTTAACTTAAAACATGTAGAGCATATTAATACTATGTACCGATAAACAAAAAGTAATGCAATAAACAAAGATAAAAACAACCACCTAAAAAACACACCATAACACAATATTTTAACGAGGAAACCCGGTGTGGGAAAAACCTCGGTGGGATTTTTCACCCACAATATTCACTTACTGGTCAATGAGAGAATATTACTGCTACAAGAGGGGCCTGCACATGCAGGAAGTCCAAGTGCCTAGAGCTCACTGCTCAAATACAAAATAGGAAGTCTCTCACTAACTTACAAAATGGATTATATAAATCCAATGTCTTGTACTACTTCAAAATAGCATCTATAATGCTAGATCCAATACTGGTTTATAGCTCTACTTCTTACATAAACCCTTAACCTATAATTCACATAATAGGTCTGCCTTATTTTGCCTAATTACATTCCTCCATTCTTACCTAATTGTTCTACAATGATATCTCTTATATAAGAGTCATTTTACAACTTGCCAAGTCATCTTACAATGATCTTTCAATAATAAACAAAATATATTAACAACAAAATTCCTATCCACTTCTGTGCCGGCAGGCTTGCTTTCACTGCCAATGTCAGTGGTCTGTGTGCCAATGTATCAACATCAACTATGTATAGTACCTCAGAATTAGGATTTGTATCCTCTTGTGATACATCCATACTTTCATTAGCCGGTTGATTTTCAGTTGTTGTTACTGGTGGAGTAACCAGAGGCGGTGGGGATAAGTTATCTCTTATTTTGATGCTTGGAGGTCCACCAACCTTTCCTTTTCCCTTATCCTTGTCTTTCTAAAATACCTTGATTGGTTTAGGGTTTCTATACTCTTCCTATTTTTCCTTTTGAACAAGGAATATGTCCCATGCATTTCAGTTTCCTCTGCAACCTCATTTACTCTTCCAACCATTAGTGCAATATGTCGGTGTGCAGTAGAGAATACTGACCAGTTAGCCTTTGCAATTAGATCATCTATTTCTTTTGGAGAGTTAACTGGGTAGACAACAAGTAATTTTTCAATTTTTATTTTCTTGTCAAGCTCTACAACAGATTGTTTTCTTGCTTCAAGTCTCTTGAATAGTTCATCTGGTAGTTCTTCTACAACTTGCATCAAGAAGTTCTTGTAGATATGCAAGTGTAAAATAACACTGTTTTCAACCTTTTCTTTATCATCAACTGATAGTAAGTCATATAGTTTGTTGATGTTTTTAAGTTTTCCTTCTTCTGTGATTTCATGCAATAGTCTATCAATCGGAGTAATATTTTGTTGAGTCATTTTCTTTGGTGTCAACTTTTTCTTCTTAGGAGTAGACTTTTTGACCGGGGGCCTCACTGCCTGTTGCTTTTGCCTGGTTCTTCTAGGTGAAGGTGTGGATATCGGTGAAGGTTCCCTTTTCCTTACAACTCTTTTAAATGTTGTAGGCATATCACTCTCTCAAGAAGTAGCTACCGGTGAAAGGTGAGTTTCAGGCTGCAGTGCTTCTAACTCATCTTTAGTGATGCCAGTTTTCTTGAGTACATCTTCCTTTATAGCCTTTGCTTGTCGGGATCCCCTTCTTACTGTTGCCTCAACCTTCTTTACATTTTTCTTTGATTGGATCTATTTTTCAATGGTTTCAGCACTATCGAATACCTCTTCCTTAGGTTCCTTGGGTGCTTCCAAAAGGGCTTTTGCATATGTTTCAATGATGCGGTCATTAGTCTCATAAACCATTTAAGTAACCCAAATTATTCTTGGGATAACTGCTTCCATCTAGATCTCGTCCTTCTTGATGACAAAACAAATCTCATCCTTGTATTTATTTACAATTTCCTGTGATAGTCTGACTCTGTTTTCATCTGAGCCTTCAATGCTAGAAAATACTCGTTGATATTTTTCTCTTTGTTTTCACCCATATTGTTCAATAAGTCAGATAACTATTTCCCTACCAGTATGTCAAATCCAAGGTTCTTGTTGCCTATACCGAGCACCTCTTTTGTTATATGTAGCATTAAACATACAAGCAAATTGCCAAACTTAAATGTCCCTTTCTTGTCCTTCTTGATCTTTCCCAGATTGTCAATAAGTTCATCCATTAACCATTCACATACATCAATTTTCACATTATCTTTAACCATATCATGAGCACTTTTTATGCATAAGCTGGAAACTGAGTTAAGTCTATTTGCATGAGTTGTTTTGTAACCTAGAATCATGCTAATGAATCTCACATTTATGTCAGTTACATCATTCACCCTTAAAGACCTTTTCTTTAATGTTGCACCTGTTAGGTTAGTCACTAGGTCATTTGAGACCTTCTTTGTCTTTTCTAGTCTGTTACTAGTGGAAGGTAACCCTGTTACAGCTTTCACAGCTTCCTTGGTAATTTTATGAACCCAATCTAGCCAAAAGAATGCACCATGTACCTTGCTCAATACTATCCTAATAAATTCCTTAGGGAAATCTAGAATGCTGAGGATTTCAGTGAATCCTAGGGTTTCAATAATTTTGTGTTTAGGTTTCACATTATCGGAATCATCACATATGATAGTTTTGTACATGTTCTTAATTTCTTCATCTCCTAATTCTTCTATGTGGCAATGGATGTACATTCTAGGGTCTTCTGCAAAAACAACTCCTTTGGGGATTTGGGAAAATGCACCAACATTATCATCCTTTTTAGCTATATTGGGAACTAGCTGAAATATGGGCCTAGGGTGTTTGATTACCTTGACTACAGTAGGGTTTGCTATGAATTCAAGTACAGAAGAGGATGCCATGATTACAAATACATTTTTCTGCCTTTGGAAAGATTGATTGCTGAAATGCTTTACCTTTTTGCTCGAAATGCCTTAGCTCTGGAAACTTCGCGCTCTTCGAATGTTTGAATGCTCGATGAAGTGGAATGGAGCCAAAAACACTAATTTATAATGTCAATCTACCAACTACCACATTTAATGCTTGTTGGTTAAGTAATCACTTAACATATCTGCTGGTATAGAAGTAATTTCAACTTCTTACCATTAACCGAGGCAGTACTAGCATATTTCCCATTTGATTGCTAAACCCTCAAAAGAATTTACTTCAATTAGATGAAGAGACTCCTGCCGGTGGAGTGCTACTCTGTTCTACTGGTGGAGTGTTGCTTGGTTCTACCGGTGGAGGAGTATTCCCAACACCATTTAGGTCTGACTTTCTAATCCATTGTTTTGAGAATTGTTTCTTAACTTCAACTTTTTCTTTTCCTTTCAAACTAGAACCTTTGTTGTCTGCTAGTGGTGTCTTACTTCTGCAAAAATTTGCAATATGTCCCATCTTGTTACAAGCATAACAAGTCACATTATTTTTCTAAATATCCTTCCCATAACCTATGCTAGTTTGTGTTCTGCATTGATTAGATAAGTGTCCAAGTCTTTCACAAAAATAACATCTTACATTCATTCTGCAATTTTCAGAGTTATGACCAATTTGTTGCATTTTGAACATTGACTGGTGGGTGCATTGGTATTCTGATTTGCTCTAGATCTACATTGATATACTCTATGACCATACTTGTTACAGTTAAAGCATTTGTCATTGAATTTATAAGCAGTAGGTTGTCTTACCAGTTTGCTATGATCCTGTGTGTTTGCAGTACCGGAGCTTTCTCCAACTTCAAAGCCAATTCCACAAGTGTCACCTTCAGGTTTTTGATTCTTCAGCAAGTTTCCAAGTTCTTTTGAGCTTTTCTTGAATTTCTCTTTATGCTGATTTGCAGTATCTAGTTCTCTTTCTAAGACTTCTTTCTGCCTCATCAGTTCATTTGAGTCATTTTGTGAATGCATTAAATCTGTCTTCAACATATTATTTTCATACCCGAGTCTTGTGTTTTCATTTGTAGCATCATTCAGTCTTCTAGTCAAATCTTCTTCATTCTTCTTTCTATCTTCAATTTCTTTACAAAATCTCATAGTCATATCCTCATCTCATTCTTTGTTGTCTTGTTTTCTTGTTTTCTTGTTTCAGCTTGTTTATCATATCATTAAGAGTTTCTTTTTCATCATTCTTATTTTGCATCTTTTCACAAAGTTCTCTTCTCTTGTCTCTTGAAATAGTAAGATTTTCTTAAAGTACTTGAATAATATCCTGAGCTTCTTTTAGGTCATCTTCAAGTTTGATATTTTTCAATTTTTCTCCATCATAGTCTGAGAGAGCTACTTCAAGTTGCTTCATCAAGTTTTCCATCTCTACCGGTGTCAAGATCTTCCTCAAGGTGTTAGGCTTCAGAAAATAGAGGACCATGCTATGATACCAATTGTTAGGATTCCCACAGATACTGAGATGGGGGGGGGGCATGAATTAGTATCTAACTGGTAATAATATTTTCTTAACTTAAAACATGTAGAGCATATTAATACTGTGTACTAATAAACAAAAAGTAATGCAATAAACAAAGATAAAAACAACCACATGAAAAACACACCATAACACAATATTTTAACGAGGAAACCCGATGTGGGAAAAACCTTGGTGGGATTTGTGACCCACAATATTCACCTACTGGCCAATAAGAGAATATTACTGCTACAAGAGGGGCTTGCACATGCAGGAAGGCCAAGTGCCTAGAGCTCACTGCTCAAATACAAAATATGATGTCTCACCGACTTACATGTTTATTCTTAATAAAAAACTATCATATACACATTAGCATGATTATGTCCAATGCACAAAAAAATTACTTCAAATACTAAAAATACTTGAAATATCCATGAATAATAGTGTATGCATTCCTTTCAAATAAAATGAATCCTTTAGAAAATCTAGATAAGTATTTGGAATCTTTTCAATGATTAATTAATCATACATAACACTCACAACAAAATGTAGTTGATAAATATAATATCTTTCTAATATGCATCAAAAATTGATTAAGAAATTGATATTAAGAGACGTCATAGAATAAATTTTTTTTCGAAATGGAAATATAATAGAAATGTGTAGTTAGATTTAATTCTTAAGAATGGAAAACTAATAAAACACACATAAAATAGAGTACACTCCATATTTGTTTTTGTCAATATTGTCAAGTAATCTCAATGCTAAGGTTAGAGAAAAAAAGAAAGAAAGAAAAAAATTATATATCATTACCCTGGTTGAATAGTACATTGACACTTCTCATTAATATGATACATCAAGTAACATATTTGATAAGATATCAATCACTTTCTTTCATATTCAGAATAAATCAAATCTGATCTTGATAAATTAGAAAGAAAAATTTCATAGAGTTAAAAATTTGATAAAATAGGGGATAAAATCACTTCAATAATGTAAAGGAACACCCATATATGAAATTTTTGGCATTAGGAGTAAATCTACACATAATTATTAGATGTTTGCTATTTTCAAGAAGCCTCATTTTAGTTTGAAACCTACATATTTGTGTGTACTTTTAACTATTAGAATATACCAATGCATTCAACTATTAATAATTTGCTAAGTATGATATCTCATTGTATGATTTCATATGACTACTATTGGGATGTCAATCCTACAAAATACTGTTGGCATATGATGAAGAGGTGACAAAGTATGTTGTCATTGATGTCAATAAGCGCAGGTGAACCGGTATGAAGATTGGAAGAAGTTATTATTCATGTTCAAGTAGGAGAACTGATATGAAGGGATGAAGTGGACCAGTGTTGGGGTTTCACTAAGTGTGACTACCGATTGCTAGTCTCAGCTCTAGGGTTTTCGGTTTGGCAATCTAGCTTGTGCAATGCAACTGATGACATTTTGTGATGAGGTAGCTAAGAGATAAGGATGAGATCGACATGCCACGTCAGTTTTATGCACGTGAAGGATTTCCTTGAGAATCTTGCATGTAAAGATCGATTGCATTAAATGTCTACCTCGAGAATGAACACTCTTCTTAGCAGTATGTGAAGAGAGCATGATGAGTTATTGATTTCCATATGTGGTGAAGAATGGATGATGCAAAATAACTTGTGATCTATTTGAGATTGTTTAATTCTATGCAAAAGTGTTTGAACGGTCAGGATTGGACCGCTTGTAATTGAAAACATAAAATATTTAGGGTTTAGGATTTATGCTACCGACCTAATTGTTGTCTTTAAGGTCGATGATGTTTGTTATTATTTGTGTTGGAAAATATTGTGTTTGTATCCAAGTGATGAGATACTTGCCGGACCAGTGAGTAGAAAACTGCATAGTGTGATTGTAGAGTAGAGGAGCTGAAAAGGATCTGCCTTAGCATGTAGTGTTGTTATCATACCAGAACATTACCTATTGTCTTCTAACCATTTCAACAGTAGGAAAATCCCTTTGCCGAGTAGCTTTAATGAGCTTATTACAAATCCTCTAACCAGGTGACTCAAGATCATTGAGTTCTTCAAATCATCTAGCGAGGTAACCTTTAACAGACTTTCAACCTTTAACAAGTTATATAGCCATCCCTTAACCGGGTGCTATTTAACATGATCGCTTCCTAACATAACCTTATTGTAAAGTCTTTAACTGGACTAGGCTCCTAACAGAGCGAGCTTCAAAAGAGTTAAAAAACCCCACCGTGGTTTTTACCATTTGGGTTTCCACGTGAAAAATTTGTGTGTCATGAGTTTTGCATTTTTCATGTGATGATTGAGAAGTCTTTGTTTAGGAGAAAATGTATGCAAAGCTAATGGTTATGGTATTACCGATACAACACATGCATGAGTATATTGGTGAAGTAGTTATCAAGTGTTGAATGTTATTTGAAGCATTCAGTTTTACTGGTTTAGCTATTTGAAGTCTTACTCTATTTAACCGGTATTGCCATGGTTAATTTCAGTGATGAAGACAATTGGTTAGCATTGTTTTAACTTGATATGTTGTTGAGAAGTTTTTGTATGTAGTGATTCATCCCCCCTGCTCTGAGTATCGATTAGGGTAATTGTTGTTTATCATTATTCATCAATTGGTATCAGAACAAATCCAGGTCCTCAGTGATATAAGCTTAACCGCTTGAGGTAAAAGATCCTCCTTTAATGATGAAGAGGGAAGGTCCTAAGTTCAATAGAGATAACTTCAAAATATGGAAGGAAAAAATGAAGATTTATATCAAGATTTTGGGTGCTCAATAGTGGAGCTATGTTGAGAATGTCTATGTTATCCCCACTAGCACTTTAACTGATAATCAGAAAAGAGAGATTCAAGAAAATGGGCAAGTCATGGAAGCCCTTATTAGCAGCCTGTCCTATATTGAGTTAATTGATGTACAAGATAAGGACAATCCTAAGGATGTATGGGACACTTTGGAAACCATTTATGGTGGTGATGAGCATGTCAAGCAAGCTAAGGAAGAGAGTCTTAGAGGAAAATTTGAAGACACGGGGATGGTTGAAGGAGAGACCATTCATCAATATGGCATAAGGATCAACACAGTGCTTGGAGATATCAAGAGCACTGGTGGAAAAATTGATGATGCCACCGTTGTCAGTAAAGTTTTGAGATCATTATTACCAGTCTATGCAATCAGAGTTGCTGCTATTCAGGAGCTAGGGTCTATTGACAAAACCAAGGCATCCTTAGACTCTATCATTACAAAGTTGACTGCATATGAGTTGAATAGCTATGATGGTAGTGTTTAGAAGACTGAGTCATCCTTTAGAGCATCTTCTACACCAACCAAAAAAGGAAAAGAAGTAAGTACCAGTTATGAATCCAGGAAATGTAGAGATATGGATGATGAAGAGATTCTGATGGAGTTTGAAACTCTTCTTGCCAAGAGATTTCCAAAAGGCATTGGAAAATACATAGGTAATCTTCCTTTAAAATATTTTTCCTGCAATAAGATAGGACATATAGCTGTTAACTGTCCTAACAATGACAATAAGGATAAACTAGAGAGATTTAGAAAGTATAAAGGAGGATGTAGGAGAAATTGTCTTGTTGTAGTGGATGAAGGTGTTACTGATGAAGCATTTGAGGATGAAGAGAATGAGGACATAGTGTTTATAACTGTAAAGGAAGAACTATCTGACAAGAAAGCCCTTGTCTCTCGCATTCGCAACTCTAATGAGTGGATTATTAATAGTGGGTATTCTTAGCACATGACTGGTAACCAGAGAAAGTTTCTATCTCTCGAAGAATATAATGGGGGTTATTGTCTAGTTTGGAAATGATGCACCATGCATGGTGAAAGGTAAAGGATCCATCTCACTAAATGGATAGAGCAGTGGGGATGATGTCTACTAGGTAGAAGGTCTTAAACATGACCTTTTGAGTGTTGCTCAACTAAATGACAAAGGACTCATATAGGAGTTCAAAGGTGGAGTTTGTAGTATAATTGGAAAGAGTGATGAACTTATTGCCACTGGTAAGTAGATTAGAGGTAACTTATTTTAGTTGAATGCCAAGATTAGTCAGTGTTTGATGGTGAAGTTTGATGACAGCTGGATATGGCATAGGAGACTTTGTCATATAAACTTTGACAATATTGTAAAAGCCAGTATGATCAAGGCAATAAAAGGATTGCCTTTGTTGAACAAATTGGAGAATTATTTGTGCAGAGATTGCCAACTTGGGAAGATGTCTTCCTCAACTTTCAAAGGTAAGTCTTTTTCAGAAGAGAACTTACTTGATCTTGTGCACACCGATCTGTGTGGTCCAATGAAAACTAGAAGTATTTAGGGAGATAGGTATTTCATGATTCTTACTGATGACTGCTCAAGAATGATGTGGGTCACATTCTTGAAAGACAAGTCTGAGGCATTTGGAAAGTTCAAAGCCTTTAGACCATTGGTAGAGAAGGAAAGTGGTCAAAGGCTAAAATGCCTAAGAACTGATCAAGGAGGTGAATTCACTTCTGATGAATTCAACAAGTACTATGAAGAGAACGATATCAAGAGGTAGCTATCTGCCCCAAGGACACTACAACATAATGGCATAGCAGAAAGGAATAATAGGACTGTAGTTGAAGTGGCCAGAACAACGCTGATCCAAGGAAAGGTTGCTCACAATTTTTGGAGAGAAGTAGTGAGCACTGCAGTCTATACTATAAATTGGGTACTCATCAAGAAAGGTAAAGATAAAACCCGTTACGAGTACTGGACCGGGAAGACTCCCATTTTGAGTTATTTTAGAGTATTTGGCAGTAAGTGTTATATCAACTGAGGTGAGAATATAAGAAAGTTTGATGCTAAATGTGATGAAGGAATATTTCTCGGATATTCCACTAAGAGAAAAGCTCTCAAGTACTACAATAATAAGACTCGTAAAATTTTTGAGAACATCAATATCAGGGTTGATGAATCCCTTGAGGAGTCTGAGGAAACTTGTAGTGAGTAAGTGCAAGATGAACAGGGTGTAGCATTCTAGGAACTAGTTAAGAAAGAAACAAGCAAAGACCTCAATATTCCTGTATCGATAGAAGCTATAGTAGGTGAAGAAGAAGATAGAGAAGAAGAAGAAGAGGAAAAGAAAGTAGAAAAAGCTAGAGTCATTCCTAGATATGTGAAACTACATCATGATTAGAAGTAGATCATAGAAGATAAAGATGGAGGGATACTCACAAGAAGAAACATGAAAGAAAACTCTTGCATGATTTCTGAATTTAAGCCTAAGACCACTAGAGAGGCACTTATAGCTGAAGACTGGATTAAGGAAATGGAAGAGGAGTTGGACCAGATAGAAAATAATACAACATGGTCTTTGGTACCCATACCAGAACACAAGAATGTCATAGGTACCAAATGGGTCTTCAGAAATAAGTTGAATGGAGAAGGAACAATTGTAAGGAACAAGGCAAGACTTGTATGCAAGGGATATGCTTAGGAAGAGGGAGAAGAATATGGAGAAACCTTTACCCCAATGGCTAGGCTAGAAGGTGTTCGAATGCTACTTGCATTTGTAGCATTTAAGGGATTCAAGGTATACCAGATGGATGTAAAGTCTACATTCTTGAATGGAATCC
>NC_081411.1:95235262-95282262 GCF_030272615.1 Cryptomeria japonica | reverse complement strand
AGAATGCATAAATCCTCTTTAGATAAAGTTATCCAATTGGGGTAATTGATTCTATTGACTATGGACCTATTGAGGTGGTTCAACATGTCTTCTCGATAGGGTTATCTACCATGAAAAGGTTTAGGTATTCTTTTCAAAACCCTTTGATATTTTCCATTGTAGTATATTCCCTGGTCATGCTATTTTGTGGTCCTTTGGAATGGGTAGGTAATCCTATAGTTACAAGGTTGTAGGAAGCCTTTAAAAATTTGTTGTTAGTTTTCTATTTCCTTGGCTACTTTGTTTCTAGTACATGGGTTTTTATTTGGTTAATGGCTTGGGAGTCCTTCCTCAACCTCATTGTTTAGGGAATGCAAAGTTGTGGGTTTGGGACTTTTGTTCCCACTAGTTTGTTGCTTGGTCAAAAGCTTCACTTTCAAAAAGAAGTCTTCTCTTGTTTTAGTATTGGGGGTCTCACTCCTTGTGAGTTCCTCCTACTCATCTTCCTAGTTGGCTATTATGTAGAGGTTGGGGTCTATCCTACTTTAACCAATCAAAACAAAATAGTAGATAGGAGAAAGAAAAAAGATAATATTATCTCTAATAAATCTTTTACTCTTTACCTTTAATAAAATCTGCACAAAATAGTAGATAGGAGAGAAAAATATACCAAGAGCTCAAAAAAATAATTATGATGGATTTTAAGGTTTGAAATATTTTTCAATGCAAGATATTTAAGGCAATAATGCATATAGAGAAAAGGGTATTTAAAAGATAAATGTCAATTATTTTTCATACATGATTGTCAAAAGGTTTCAAACTAATTTAAAAAAATTATTTTTACCCTTAGCACATTAGATACAATTTCCCTAGGAATTTTGTTTTGTCAAGTCTTAACTTAAATCATCCCTAATGCATGTATATCTAGTTAAAGTGCCTGTAGAAATGGAAAATAATAAGATATTAAAGTATAAACCAATTGTGCCTACAAATTATCCCAAAGCTAAAATATTTGTGCATCTCAAGTACAATTTACAAATCTAAGCTAAATATGCTTCATAGAGATAAAATATTTACAAATTTTCATGTGCATTTCAGCATTCGAATGACCAAATTAAAATTCAAATTGAAAATGAATATCAAATTCAATTTCAAATTCCAACAACACATGCTAAATCAAAACTCATTGATCAAATTAGTTGTCTAATCAACTAACTCAGTTAACTCATGAATCATCTTTTTTAACTCAAAATCAGATTTTTATGACTAATCCATCAATTTAGTCTTCTTATCGATCAATTCAGTCTTCTAATCCATCAATTCAGTCATCTCCCTAGTCTATTCAGTTCACTAATCAATCAAATGAGTTTACTAATCCATCTATTGAGTTTACTCTCCAATCAATCTAGTTAACTACTCAATCAATCTTAGTTAACAAATCAATCAACTCTCTTAACTGATCAATCTAAATCAGTTATCTATCAATCAACTCTTGAGTTCTATTTCTCACCCCCTTTGTGTTGACAAACTATAAATTCAACATCATTTTCTTTCAATCTAGATTTTGAGAATCGGAAAATCATAGTCTTGAAACAATTGTCTAATATATGCAGGAATACCCGTGCAATACCTGAGAGCCACCTACAAAACCAATTCAGAGAAGCACAATGGAAGCCACAATGCAAGATGAGGGAGTTTCACATTTATTTGAATTTATTCTTATCTTGTGTTAATTTCTATTGGTTTATGTTTAAAATTGCTTTGATAGTTAAGGATTTGGTGATTCATCCTTATTTCCTATTTTTGCATTAATTATTTTTAAACATGAAACAATATATTCTTCTATGTGCAATATTTATTTCCTGGTAAGGGCAGTGTTGTGTGGTCTGAGGATAAACCTATCATGGTTCAGATAGGTAAAATGATTAAGGATTTAGGTGATAAGTTTGGGTAAACAATGTCGGGATATTTTAAAGACTTCCAAATTAGAATTCACAAAAGAGAAAGAATCCCAACCGACATAGTTCAAAAGTATAAGGACAACATTTGTTTTGTTGTTGACACCGATTGTTGCATCATTCAAGTGATTTAACCTAGAACATTTTGGGTACCTACTATGTGTTATGAGGTCGGGGCAGACATTACTAAAGTGTATGAAAATATGTTACTGTCTAAATTGGTAAACAAAAAAGAAAAGAAATATGGAACTTATGAGGAGACAAGCTCCAAAATAAAATAGGAACATAAGGAGCCAATCATACAAAGGAGAGTAAGGAAAATGATTGATACCCTAGACAAAAAGTATGGAGGTGAAGTATCTAGTGCCACTGCTTCCACCAGTACTAGTGAACAAACATGAATCAAATCAAACAAAGTTAAAGAACAAACAAGACAAAAGAAGAAAATATCAAAGGCAAAACCCAAGGGTATTGCATCCAGCAAGACGACAACATATGCAAAAGAAAAGGACTCAGATACTCATGCATCTTCCCTACGTAAAGATAGACCGGTAGGAGTAACATATGCAAGAAATAAAAAGCATGAAGAGATAATTGACACAAAGGCTAATAAGAAGCCCAAGAATGATGAAAAGGAGGGTGATAACACTGACACCCAATCTGATGTGGGAATAAAATAAGTCAGAAGAAGTGGTAGAAATGTACTTCCAATTGTTGATGAATTGGTTCATGTGATCTAAGAGTTTGGAGGTCTATCTAGTGTTGGGAGAAAATATCCCCTCTACAATGAGGAGGACAAAAGAAAAATTGAAGACACACTTATGTGGAACATGCATATATTCTGTAGAACTCCTAGCGAACTATATGGAATAGTTCCATCAGACTTGCAAAATGAAATTGAAGGAAGATGGAAAACAACTTTAGCTATTGAGAAAGAGCATAGGATAAAATCACTCATGCAAGTGCAACATGAGCTTGATTATCAACAAGAATCTATACTAGCAGAAGCATGTATTCAACGCTTTAAAATAAAGAACATGATAGGGAGAGTGGCTATAGGAGATGTCCAAGGTGTTAATGATGAGAGTGTTGCCTTATGGAAAAGAGTCTTGAGCCAGCAAAAGGAAGATGAAGACAAAATAGCAAACGGAACAAAACAGGACCAAGGTGCAGCTGCCCTTGACAAAGCAAAAGGTAAAGACAAAGACTCTACTAAAGGTTTTGATGTTTTCTTAGTTGATGATATCATCGGTAATGTTATGTCAGATATTCCTAATATGACAAAGGATTTCAAGAAACCAATTGAACACAAATCAACTATTGAAACTATTGATATTGTTGTTTTCCCAGTAAAGGGAACCACTCAAACTAAGCATCCTGATGAAGATGAAGTTATAGTTGAAGATATACCTTATGAAGATACACCTCATAGAACTTTGGTAATAATAAATCCTATTGACAATGAACCCCTTTTGTCAGACAAAGTTGTAGAGGAATGAAATATTGAGTTGAAACGGTGTCAAATCCACTGTGCGCTACCAATTCAAAAGGCCACTTACATTAATGTCTCGATAGCCAAGTTGATGATACTAGGAAGGGTGTTAGGCTTGCAACACAATATAAGGTTTTAAGGAGCAAAGCCATGAGATGAGAAGGCAAAATTTCATCAAAGTATACCTACTACTCAAGCATCCTTGCTCATGACTTGATGCTAAGGATTTCATCACCTGAGTCAAGATCATTCTTTGGGAGGAATATCTTTGGTCTCAATTCAAATATCACACAAATATTGACATTGCATTTATGTTTGTGACTTGGTGTATCGAGCTTGAAGACAACCAGAAGGTGGAATGGATTGTCTATGAGTGTATTTACGAGGAATGATGTGGAGGGCTTGATATCTTCTTGAGGATATCACATGATGGAGAAGAATTTGTATGCCTGAATGGGCCTTGGCTCCATGTTAATGAATTTTGACCTCCTCTAAGTCCATGCATATTATCTTGGTGAAACTACGAATGATTGTTCATGCATCAACATCTATCTAGCATTCTCACTTCACATTTGACAATATTAATTTATTAATTAAAATTTAATTCAAGTTATATTTCAAATTCTAAAGAAAGGAATGTGAACAATTAATATGCATTTAGCAGGCTACTATATTTATTTTTGTTGAAAGATAATATTGACTTTCTTCCGACTATGATTCTAGTTTAGCATTTCTCTTTCATACTTAATGAACTTCTCTTTTATAGTTATGCACAAGATACTTCATACTTTTACTTCCCTTAGATAACATCCTATTTAACACATCTTTTTTTTCAAAATCCACCCCCTTGACCAACATAATATCAAAGCCATGAATTTGACTTCCTCACTAATATATGATTTATGTGATGAATGAAAATTTGTTAATGTTGAATGTGATTTATGTTGTAGTTTATTTTAAGCATCATTTTTGTAAGTTCATTTTAATAAATAACATTATTTACTAGATATACAAATATATAAATTTTATGTATTGCATATTTTAAAAAATATATATTTATTATTAAATATTAATCCTTTTAAATTGTAAAATGTCATGATATGAATTTGCCATCTCCTATTACCATTATAAAATTTCGTTCAACATTAACAAATTTAGACTGGTATCTTTCAAGTTTTGACATTGAAATTGTATCTTTCCTCTAATTTTCTCTCTCTGTTTTCTTTTCTCTCTATTTTCATTTTGTTCTAAACTTCCAAGATACCATAGATATTGGAAAATGTTGTTGAATTTTATAGTTTCTATAAAAAAATAGCAGATCCAATTTATGCATAAACCATAATCATTCATTGTTCACAGGCCACTTTGAAGTCCTCTTTTACACCTATCAATTTTCTTTTGCCCTGAGGTTTCTCAAACTGTTTCACAAATTTATTTTTTGCATATCCTATGTTCATTATATTTTAATATCTAACAAAATTCATTTATTATTTTATCAATCTCCTTACTGTATGAACCTCATACCTCCACCAACTTCTGCATAGACATTTTAGAGAAAAATATAAGTTGTAGCATTTTTAGATCCAATTAAAAAAGGTATTTCCATGAATATGCACAAATGAGGTTGTTTCTTTTACACACACCTATAGCATCCATCACAATATCATATGTGTTTTAGGGTTTCCTTTCAAAGCTTTTGCAAAATAGCGATGCCTTCATATCTTAAAATCATATCCTCTATTTTGGGGACCACAATACCATAGGAATTACTTAAACTAACCATCATTTATTTTCAAAGGTAGCATATTTAGATTATCTTCATAAAAATGACTTTAAAGTTTTTTCATAACATTTGCCTTGAAATTAAAATATCATTCTTTAAATTATTTTTAATGATTTAAATAAATACTTTCTAAAAATCAAATGTAAAATCTTATGACTCCAAGATGAAAAGTACATCCTGAGACCAATTCGACTTCAAATATTTCCCATATTCTTTATGATAATTTAATTTTGTTTTCATCTTAGTAATACTCAAAACTTGTTCTAGTCAAACTCAAAACTTCAAAGCTATGTTCTGGTCAAACTCAAAACTTGTTTATAGGCTACATGATTTGAAGATGGAAAGAAGAAGCTATGCTAAATACTAACAAGAACAAGAAGAAGGTAAAACTATTTTATAGAGACAAAGAACATCCGAACTCTCACATATTCGCTATTTGCCTAGACCTACTTATAAATACTCAAAATAGAAAGTTTATATGGTTACCAAATCCGATTGATACATTTATTGCCTCCATTTTCAGGTTGACCTTCTTTTTTCTTCTAGGGGGGAGTGCGACTTCCACTGATCCTGACATTATTTTTCGTGATCCACACCCGAGCCGGGGTTAAATGATCTAGAAAATATTTTTGGACATGTAGCGTCATGGTAAAATCACTTTGTTGGTGAAGCATCCACCAAGGTTCAAATCCTTGCTGGGTCATTGTGTTTGAAAGGCCTTGTGCCTTCTTTGGGTCGTTGTGCTCATGGATTTGAACAAGTGGACTGGGGGGATGAGGTCCCCCATTTGTGGCCTCGCTAGTTCATAGCTCCAGGTCAAAAATATTCAGGTGGACCCTAAGGACATGTTGTGCTACCATCACCGGTCATGTTCGAAAGTTTACCAAGCATAATTTAAAAAAAAAAGATGTAGAAAATAATACCAAATTTAGTAATAAGATGGTTATGAGGAAAAATTTAAAATTTAAAGTCTCTACATTTTACCCTTCTTTGAATAAATGCAACCTGTCACATTGTTTCAAATAAAATTGATCAACTAATATATTGTCCAAAGATATTCTAGTAACAATGGTGATTGATATGATATTACCCCTCGAGAGATTGATCAAACAAATTGTGATGGCGATTGATCTCAACAAAATATGAGAAAATAATTGAATAATTGATATTGTGTGAGTAATTAAGTGAAGATGCACATTTTAATGAAAATGCACAAATGATAAGGGTAAGTAAAAAATTCATGGAAATGAGTAGTATAGCCAAGGTGATAAGTTGATTAAGTTTATTTAGCTAACTAAGCTACTAGGGGTTAATGCTAGCAAAAGATAAGTGGTTTCAACAATTGATTGATGGATTAGGGGGAAATGAGATTGCAAGTGGTGATAAAGTGATTAACAAACATGAAGAGACATGTAGAAGTTGGATAACATTATTTGAGTGATCTCTCTAAAACAAGAAGGGTGATGAAGAGATCATGAAGGGAAAATGAAAAAAATAAATGAATCATTAAAAAGAATGAAAAGGAGATGAAATCACAAAAGAAATGAAAGAAAATGAAATGATAGAAGAAAGGAAGTGATGAAAGAAGAGAATAAGTGATGAAATAAATAAAGAAGGAATGAAAGAAATGAAGAATTAAGAGGAAAGTTGAAGAAGTGATGACAAGAATGAAGATAATGAAAGAAAGAATATGAGGAAAGATGATAAAAGAAATGAAGATGATCAAGGATGGAGAGGAAGCGATGACTATTCTTGTGCTTTTTAAGTGGTTATCTCATCATTGAGCTTCTTATGGCAAAAGGATGAGCTCATCTAGATATGGATGAAAGCGATATAAATTCTACTAGTTGCATGCAAGAAGATACATTGGATAGTTAAGGAATGTTCCAATTCATATGAGGCCCATATGTCCTTGATGATCTTGGATGATCATGTCCTAAGATGAGTCATGATGTTACTAAGGAATATTCTACAAGTAGCAACCAATGACCAGTCTGTTCCCATCCTTCCTATCCGAGAACAATCTCTCATGAGAAATCCCTTTCACCATTCATCAACCTAACTCCCTCTAAGAGATAATGTACCATGGAAGTAGTCACCAAACAAAGTGCATTCATCAACCTAACTCCCTCTAAGAGGTAATTTACGATCGAGGTAGCAATCAACCAAAGAAGTGATTGCGACGACAACTCATTTCAATCAATATTCCAGCTCCACACTAGTCAACCATCATACATTTCTCCGCATAGGTCCCCACACCTAAAGAAAGGAAGGAGAACATTGTCATTACTACCACAATACTAAATCGACTCACACTCCTCTCCTATAGATGTCTTACAGATACACCGAGACATAATTATGGTTATGAAATCCGACCGGTACATTTATTGCCTCCATTTTTAGGTTGACCTTCTTTTTTTCTTCTAGGGGGAGTGCGAATTCTGCTGATCTTGACATTATTTTTGTGATACCCACCTAAGCTGGGGGTTAAATTATCTAGAAAATATCATTGGACATATAGTGTCATGGTAAAATCACTTCGTTAGTGAAACGGCCACCAAGGTTCAAATTCTTGTTGGGCCATTGTGTTCACAAGGCCTTTTGGCTTTGCTGGGTCATTGTGCTCATGGATTTGAACAAGTGGAGTGTGGGGATGAGGTCCCCCATTTATGGCCTCACTGGTTCATAGCTCCAAGTCAAAAATGTTTAGGTCTACCCAGAGAGCATGTTGTGCCAGCGTCATCAGTGATGTTAAAAAGTTTACCAGGCATAATTTTTAAAAAAAAGATCTAGAAAATAATACAAAATTTAGTAATAAGATGGTTATGAGGAAAAATTTAAAATTTAAAGTCTCTACATTTTACCCTTCTTTGAATAAATGCAACCTGTAACATTATTTCAAATAAAATTGATCAACTAATATATTGTCCAAAGATATTCTAGTAACAATTGTGATTGATATGATATGCCCCCTCGAGAGATTGATCAAACAAATTGTGATGGAGATTGATATCTCGATAGAATACGTGATAATAATTGAATGATTGATATTGTTTGAGTAATTAAGTGAAGATGCACATTTGATGAAAATGCAAAAACGATAAGCATAACTAAAAAATTGATGGAAATGAGTAGTATAGCCAAGGTGATAAGCTGATTAAGTTTATTTAGCTAACTAAGCTAATAGGGATTAATGCTACCACAAGATAAGTGGATTCAATAATTGATTGATGGATTAGGGGGTAATGAGATTGCGGGTGGGGATAAAGTGATTAACATACATGAAGAGACATTTAGCAGTTGGATAAAGTGATTTGAGTGATCTCTCTAAAATAAGAAGGACGATGAAGAGATGATGAAGGGAAAATGAAAGAAATAAATGAATCATAAAAAATAATGAAAAGGAGATGAAATGAAAAAAGAAATAAAATAAAGTGAAATGATAGAAGAAAGGAAGAGATTAAAGAAGAGAATAAGTGATGAAAGAAATAAAGAAGGAATGAAAGAAATGAAGAATTAAGGGGAAAGCTGAAGAAGTGATGTAAAGAATGAAGATAATGAAAGGAAGAATATGAGGAAAGATGATAAAAGAAATGAAGATGATCAAATATGGAGAGGAAGTGATGACTATTCTTGTGCTTTTAAAGTGGTTATATCATCATTGAGCTTATTATGGAAAAAGGATGAACTCATCTAGATATGGATGAAACCAATATAAATTCTACTAGTTGCATGCAGGAAGACACATTGGATAGTTAAGGAATGCTCAAATTCATATAAAGCCCATATATCCTCGATGATCTTAGATGATCATGTCCTAAGATGAGTCATGATATTATTAAGGAACATTTTGCAAGTAGAAAACAATTGAACTTGTTGGTCACACCCACAAAAGGATATGAAAATCACAGTAAAACCTTTCCTGGGAATTGGGCATTCCAACAGGTGACCAATATCTCTCTCTGTAGACGTTCATTTACTTGTCAAACCAGGGGACGTATACTTTAAATGGGGCAGCAAAATATATGCACTAGGAACTCATTTTGGTCAAATCTTAGCATAAATACATACTGGAAAGAAATTCTACCTACGCTACAGGAAGGTAATGCAAAGCTCTTTAACTCAACTATGATTTGATTAAAACAGAAATGATGATAACTACAACTGAAACATGAACTATGAACTGGCCTTATGCTGTAGGAACAGGCACAGTGATGGATTCCTTGTGCTGCAGGAGCAATGTAAAGCTGAGTTTGTATAAAAAATTTAAAGATGAAAGCAAACTGAAGCTTAACAGGAAAGAACAACTAACTAACTAGCTACAGATACCTACTAAGTGGGCCCCCTTAGCAAGCATCTCCTGATTACGTAGATGCTAAACTCAGAACTTCATTGAACTTTATTCATAAAAATAGAATGATATACATTGTTTTGTTGATATGGAAACTAACAACAAACTCTGTCTCTGGTTAAACAGATTTTGTCTTTCATTATCATATTGATTCTTACATGATATCTACTACTCTAATTCTATCTTATTCTAACTCTCTTCTCTTCTCGCGCAGGAGGAGAACTTTATTTAAAAACAGGAGAGCAACTAACTAACTAACTCCATCAAAGAAAGACGTGGAAATAAAATATATCCCCGAATCAAGGAACAAACTTCATAAATGAATTTATGCGTTCAATCTGATCCAGAGAGAATCTAGCGCTCCACTCTTTCCAGATTGACTGTTATTAAAATTCTTTCCCATGGTTTCAGTCACAGAGTCTTCGCCGGAGCTCCCTCAAAGTCGTGCAGGAAATGGACTTTACTGCAAGGCTGAGATCGGCTGCGCTTGACTCGATCATTCTTCAACAACCTTCGAAACAAAAGGTAACAGGCAAGAGAAAAGGCGTATGGCACATACACGATATCTATTCATTAATCACACATTTTAAATCTACTTCATCATTCAAAAACTATATACGATATACCAGTCATTTTAGGGAGTCAACGGGGCAATAAATGCAATCAAGTCAACACAATGAGCTGCAGGAATATAAAAGTATCTTGCTACAGGATATCCCAAAAAGGTTTCAACAAAGTCTGAACATCCATGAAATAACAAAAGTAAAGGCATTTAAAAGTTTATCATAACATCCAAATTATGAGCATATTTTAAGCTCATCACTTGTCCCATCCTCGCCTTTCTAGTCAAAGACATCCTAGAAAAGCTAAAAGATATGTCACGAAAGATAAAAATAGAAAAAATCAAAAACCAAATCAAACAAGCAGACAATAGGTTTCATGCAAGAATGATCCTTTTCACGATTGGATTTGAATAGAATGATTCTTTGGATTCTGTTTATCGACAAAATCACCAATCTCAAATGTGCATGAGCAAACTTTGTGGTTGTAACTTCAACACATATGTTGCTAGTATGCTCTGAGTTGATTATATGTATTTTTAATCTTTCATCCAAGGATTCTAACTCATGCAAGTGGGAGACTCTATATTCTTCATCATTGATCAGGTTTCACAAAGAAAGCCACTAGGAAGGTATCTTGACCTTGATTGGGAACATGGGTTTAGTACCATAGACAAGCGTGTATGGAGTGGCACATGTGGGAGTGTGAAAACTCATGTGATAAGCCTAGGAGGCAAGGTGCAACTAGATATGCCAATCACAACTAGTTTCTTTGACCATCCTTTTAAGAATTTTTAGAATAGTTTTATTAGAGGCCTCAACCTAGCCATTACCTTGAGAATAATAGGGCATGGGAAAATGTTGTTGAATATGGAATTTGTCATAAAATTCACAAACATCCCAATTTTTGAAAGAATGACCATTATATATGTGTAGGGGAAAAAGCGAGACTAGGCTAACATGCCCTAATCCTACCTTTTGACACACATTGTGGAATACGAAAGAGCCTAGAGGTATCACACAATTGGCTACTTCTTTTTGTGGAAGAGAGAGCCATGAGCTACCTATTAGGGTATCTATTCCTTTGTTGTAATTGAAAGATAAAATGATGCAAGTTCAATTCCCAACCCTAAAGTGCAAGTATGAACTAATAACAAGATTGCAGAATTGAGATTAAACGATGGAAAGCTATAAACACAAGGACAAGGCAAGAATGCAGATGCTTACCCAGAGTTAAAATCTGAGTGAAAATGTTTGGGATGGGGGCGCAAGCGCCACTATCCTAATACTGCTCCTGAAACTACTGTTTTGCAACCTGAAAAGCTGTCGGAAAATGTTGAGACCTGGTGTCTGACTGAGGGACCAGGGCACCCAGTGCCACTATCCCAGGGACCAGGGTGCCCAGCGCCCCTGTCCTGGCAAGACTAGGGCACCCCATGCCCCTGTCCTGGTCTTTTGCCCTAAAATTTGGTGTGTAGCTCAATTTCTATCTGCTTCTATCGGATCTGCAACTTGTGGTGTCGTCTGAATCCCGAAATCTGTACTTATATTTGAAAAGGTATGGTAGGTGGCTATATAGGGTTTTGCCTTAGTCAAACCCTTGCTTTGGTGATTTCCACCTCCACGAATAGCCAAGTTGTATTGTAAAAGTAGTGTGTGTACAGACCTTGTGTGTGTGCAAGATCCTAAAATGCAAGTAAGCAAACTAGAGCAACCTAGAAAGTAAACCCTAATTGCTTGTAAATGATAATGTAAATGCTCCAAACCAAGATGCAAAGTGATCTAAAGCGTGAATACAAATGATATAATGAGGCTTATGCAAAGACATGAAAAAAACATGAAATCATACCCAACCCCAATGGAGGGGTACAAGCCAATCTTCAGTCGGTGATCTCTTATTGCTCTTCAATGCCTTCAAAGCCCTAAATGGATGAATGAAATTGATGAATGTCTGATGGATGGATGTTGAATGTTATTGAAGTCTTCAAAGATCTGCTCTTTCGCTGCATAGAAGGTCCTTGAAACCAAAATTCGCCCCCTTTCAAATGAAGAAAGAGAGCTCTTATATATGAAACTCTAGGTCTTAATTTCAACTTTTGGCCGACCTAGAGATTGAATCTCCCACCAATTTCTTGGGGTTAAGCTTTATTTTATGATTGGGTCGCGCTCCTAAAATTTTGGGAAAAATGTCCGAGACCGTGTGCACTCCGGGGGCCATGGTCCCAGCAACTTCTCACCAAATTTTCAGGGCCGTCGGATATGATGATTTTAGAGAGAATCCCGAAGTTACAGCTGATTTCAAGATGTTTTGACCCTCGAAATCAAGCCCCCAAGTTCAAAATAGGACCTAATTAGGGTTTTTGATTAAATGATGTATTGGAGGAATAAAATGAAAAGGGCACACTTTAATGAAAGGGCCAACTTTGTGATGTGGAAGATGATGAAATAGAACCTTAGACCTAATTAATTTAATTAATTAAGTGCTAAAGGGGAAATGCAATGCAAAATGCAAAATGCGCCAAGGCGGGTGCTAAACTAGGTGTGAAATTGTACCACCCTAGCAAGTGCGTACAATTTATGACGCTACAATATATAATGATAGACAAAGAAGTACCATACCAAACTATGATGTAATTAAAAATAAAGGTAGCAATTTGTTTACTGGTGGCATTGGTTAAAGGAACAACTTCAATCCATTTTGTAAAATATTTTGTAGTAGTGACGATGAATTTATGACCATTGAATGAAGGCAGATGGATTTTGCCCAAGAGGTTGAGTCTCCATTGACAAAAGAGCCATGATGTAACAATGGTTTGTAATTCTTCTGCAAGTGCATGTATTAAGTCTCCCTGTACCTAGCATTGCTTGCATTTCTTGATAAACTAATAAGCATCATTTTCCATAGTAGGCCAGTAGTAACTAGTGCATATGAGTTTCTTAGCTTGGGTAGGACTACTAGAATGTTCCCTGATATATACCTTTGTGCTCCTATCATAAGGAATTGTTGGAATCATCACACACAAGACATCAAAGTAAAGTACCATCAAGACCCCAATGATAAAGGGTATTGACTAAAATGGTATAACGGGAGACTCGACATATAAAGGCTTTTAATGCTTTATTAGATGGGTGAAGAGGTAAGGTATTGTCATGTAAGTAGGTGTAAATGTCTCCATACCACAAGGAATTACGATGAATGATATTATTTTAATTGGCTAATTTATAGGTAGGTTCTAAGAGCGGTTCAACGAAGAATTCACAATATGTGGCATTACTTGGCATTATTACAAGTGAGGCTATGGTAGCCATTGCATCAGCTGCTCTATTGTTATTCCTAAGAATTTGTTCAAAGGTTATTTTTATAAAATAATCTTTAAATTCATTCATCATTTTTTTTGTACGAAATTAGTTTTTCATATTTTGTCTTGTAGTCATCATTAAACTATCTGATCACTAACTAGGAGTCCCCAAGAACACATAATTCTAGGATTTTACATTGTACAACAATACAGAGTACTAAGAGTAATGTTTCATATTCCATAGTATTATTAGTACATGGAAAAAATATATTATAAGCCTTAGGTATACAATCCCCTTGTGGTGTGACAAAGGTAATTCAAGCACCAACATCACCTTGTGTGAAGGAACCATGAAAATATAAAGTCCACATATGTGTGGATTCCACATTGAATGTTGACTCATCGGGTAACTTTATAATAAGTGGATGATCATCTGGAATAGGAGCATCAACAAGTTGATTTGTTATAGCTTGTTCCTTTATTCCTTTTCTTTCTACATACACAATATCAAACTCATTGTTAATCATGACCCATTTGGCTAGTCGTCTGGTAAGTGTTGCTCTATTGAAAAGATACTTAAGAGGGTAAATTTTTGAAATGAGCCTTGTTTGATGTACAATGATGTAATGTCCCAACTTATGTGAAGAAAAAACTATGGCAAGACATGCTCCTTCCATATGAGTATAATTGAGCTCATATCCTACCGGAGTATGACTGATATAATATATAGCATGTTCTTTTCCTTCAGAGTCACACTGTGTTAAAAGTGCCCTCAACATTGTGGTAGTTGCTAAGATGTAAAGGATTAGAGGTTTATCATCTTGTGGACAGACTAACACAGGTGGTCATATTGAGTATTAATTTATTCTTCGAAAAGCTTGTTCACAGTTCTCATCAAACCTAAATGGAACATTCTTATGTAGCAGGTGCTAAAAGGGTTGACATTCATTCGCCAGTTATGCTATGAAATAGTGAATAGACTATAACCTTCCTTGCAAGGATCTTAACTGACAAATATTCCTTCGTGGTTGCATTTCAAGTATAGATTTGACTTTAGTAGGGTCAGCTTTAATTCCTTTAGATGAAGCAATGTATCCAAGGAGCTTCCCAAAGGTTACCCCAAAGACACATTTTTTTGGATTCAAACAAACTTTACATTTTTCCAATCTTGTGAAAAGTTTATCTATGATATCTAAGTGTCCCTCTCTGGTGTAAGAGTTTCCAAGGCATCATCTCATGAAATATAGTAAGCTAATAGGTAGCTTCAGTGTTCTTCAACCACTTGATAGATCATTGCAAGTTGATAGGTAGCTTTGGCATTCCAAAAAATAGTTCCCTAAGGAAAAGTGAATGCTATTTGAATCTCATCCTCAAGAGCAATTCTGATTTGATTATAGGCTAAGAAACCATCGATGAGGGATAATGTCTCATGACCAACTATTAAGTCCACTATTATATCAATGTTTGGAAGGGGGAAGTCATCTTTAAGAAAAGATTTATTTAAGTCTCTACAATTTGTACAAACACAAACATCCGATTAGGTTTTGAAAATGACACCAAATTTTAGATCCACTCTGCATAATCAATAGGCCTTATGAATCCAACATCTAGTAGCTTTTGTAACCCTGTCTTTGCTAATAGCACCATGTGGGGGTGCATTTTTCTTAGCTTTTGCTTGACAGGTTCTTCTCCCAGTGAAAAAGATGAGTGATGCATTACCAAGTCAGGATCAAGAACCGACATATTTTCCTAGGACCAAGCAAAGTTAACTTGCCTTTCTTTGTAAAACTATACATGTTTTTCTCTTTCTTCTAGGGTCAAAGATTATGCTAAATGTATGATCCTTGGTTTCTCTTCTCTGCCAAGATTTATTATTACTCTTTTCTCAACCAACATAGATGACATTTCATGATATGATGCTTGGGGAAGTATGTCAAGCCTTCCATCCTCAGATGCCTCGGGGAGGTTTTCACCATTGGGTACATCCTTTATTTTTACTTTTTCAAGGTCTAATGGCACTGCACAATATTTTTCACTAGAAGACCTATTTATATTTTCTATAATATTGCAACTAAAAGGCTTGTCACCCACACCAAAGTAAGCCGCACTCTTAAGTTCTATGGAAAAACCAGCTCTATGATCCCTAAGAGGTATTTCACTCTATGCTCCAAGAAATTTTATGATTACCTCATCATTTAAAAAAATATCCAATTGCGATCCCAATCAATAATTTGTGGGTGAATAAGGGGTAAAGAATCATGATAAGTCTCAATATTATTAATGGGTTCAAGGGTACATATAGAATCATAGTCATATATATTAATGAAATGGTCACAGTCATTGATGGTACTTTCCTCAGTAGTCTATGTTGCATTAGAGGACTCCCCTTCCTTACTCAAGTTTCCCTTAGTACTCAAGGTCTTATCATTATGTGGATCATAAGCCAAACCCGAAACCTTACATCCACCACTAGGTCTGATAGGTTTAAGTATATATTGCTTTTTTAAGCCAAGAGGACTATGACCATCATAACCATATCATTTCATTACCTTAAGTCCTTTTCCATACTATTCAACTGGTATCTTGACTTCTATTTTTTTTTTTTTATTCCTTTTTTGTATCCTCATATTTGTAGAACCAACCAAGAAGATCTTCTTCTTCCATTTCATAATACAAGGCTCCACATTTTTTGAATATTATAGGTTACAAACCATGGTAGTGGTATTATCTGGTCTGGTTTCAATAATTTTTAGTTTTCCATAGGTTTGAGGAGATATAGGTATCTTTCCAATGTAAAGAGATCAACCCATAGAATATTCTCCCACCCCATGATCTTTTACTTTTATTTTAAACTCAGTCTCTTGAGATTTAGAAGTGGATGTTTTTAGAAACTCAAGATCAACATATGCTTGAGAAGAAGGTGATTCCCTATTGCTAAGAATTGTAGATTAAGTCTAAGGATTTAAATTATTACAATACATGAAAGGATTTTGATCTCCTGGTATAAATATGTCATCATTTGGAAATTTAATGCATTGGTGATACATTGGAGGAACAACATGCATTTGATGAATCCATGGTCTACCAAGAAGAATATTATATGTCAAGGGGAGATCAAGAACCTGACAAACCACATCCTTTACCACATGACCCACCCTAATTGGCAATGTAACTAAACCTTTGGATGAATGTTCCTCCTCATGATAGGCTTTGATAGTAATTATTTCTTTGATATACTGTATTTTTAGAGAAACCCAATTCTTTGATTGCTTTCAAGGTACAAATGTTGGGACCTATGACTCCATCTATTAACACTCACTTGACCTTAATCTTAAGGATAAATATTTCAATACTTAAGGATGTGTTATGGGGTTGTTGCATAGATTGATCATCAATTTTAATGAAAGTGAGGGTATGAGGGGGGACGATATGACCTATCATAGCTTGGAACTAATCTACATGTAGGTTGGTATGCAGAATGGTATTTGCAAGTGCTTGGTCAAGAATTGCTTTATGTTGAGGGGATAAGTGGAGAAGCTCAAGTACATAAATTTCTGTGGGCATTTTTCCTAAAAGCTCTAGGAGGTTATATTGTGAAGTGGGAGTTGTAGGTTTAGAACTAGAATTAGGAAATCGAAGGGTAATTGTTCCTCTATGGGTAATAACATGACATTTAGGTTCTTTACCTTTGATTATAAAGGTATTCACATGATTATCAAATTCACTGAAATGGTTTGTGCAATAAGTGTATTGAGCATTAGGCCAATTAACACCATTGCCAGATTTAGATGCATTTCCTTTACCTTTATCAAACACCCCACGATTGTAGTTACTAAAAGGAGTATGTCCATCAACTATAATTTTACCCTCATCAAGAGTAAATGTAGAATGGCAAAGTGTAATCTAGGCTAGTTAGTACTATGCCTTTAGAAAATGGCCTCATTAAGGTGGGTGAATTATTCTTTAACTTCAATACTCTAATTGATTTTGGTATCTTTCTTCATCATCTCATTTAATGGCTTCACTATTTCAGCACATCCAGTAATGAACTTTCTAAAAAAATTAATCTTTCTTAAGAAGGATCTCTTTTCTTTCTTACTTGTTAGAATCTAGAGTTTTAACAATACTTCAACCCTATCAGGATTAATTGATATCCTTTTTTCTGATATGACAAGACCTAACAATTTCCCTTCCGACACCCCAAACACACATTTCTTAGGGTTGAGGGATATCCCATATTTTTTATACCTTTCTATTATTTTCTGAAAATGATTGGGATGGTCTTCACGCCTCTTGGAGAACATAGTGAGGTCATCCATCTATATGATTATACATTTCCCAATCAATTCCTTAAAATCTATGTCTATTTCTCTTTGAAAGGTTGAACTGGCATTTACTAACCCAAATGAAATTTGTCGATATGCAAAAGTACTCCACTTGGTGGTGAATATTGTCTTCATATAGTATTCATAGTTGACAAAAAATTGGTTATATCCAGAATAACCATCAAAGAAAGACATCCTCTATGACCCATTCACAATTTGCAATAATTCATCTAAGGATGACAATGGGTAATTATCTTTCTCAGATGCCTTGTTAAGGTTACGAAAATATACATATCCTGGTCTCTCTATTTTTCTTTCGTACTAGTACCAATTTTTCTACCCATGTGAAATGGCGAATAGGGAAGGTAATTTTAGGTGTGAGTAGCTTCTGAACTTCCTTGAAGATGATATATTCTATGAGAGATTCATCGCACATTATTTCTATCTAAACCAATTTGTGTTGGGTTTGAAAGAATTGAAAGAGTGATTATAGAAGTGTCAAAATTATTCAAATCTTCATATCCTCTCGCTATGACATCTATGCACTCCTTCAAAATCTTTATAATTTTCTCTCATCTTAAGTGTAATTTTTTCCAATGAAAACCATATTTTCTTAACCATTATAGCCAATATTGTATATCTCATATTTTCCATCCTTTAAATCAGTAGTCAACTTCTCCTTTTTTGGGGGGTCAGAATCAAATAGGTATTTGAGAGTAACCACATCCTTAGGAATGACATTTATGGAGAGGTTCATAATACACTAAGTGTCTTCCTCACCAACATTTTTTTCTCTATCATCTTCATCAATAATTTGGTCTTCAAAGGTGCCAAGATTAGAAAGAAAAGCCGAGATATTTTTATCATCTTCGAAGACTTGGAAATGAGAAATGTTGTTAGGTACTTGAATGGCATCAAGACTAGCTCTATAAAGAATCTCTTCAATGAGGACTGACTTATTGGTTCTAACATACTTACAGACACAACCAATGTATTTGGTATACCATTCCTCTTCTAGGGTATGATTTGAATGTCAAAGGCATCAAAATCCTCAATCAGAACCTAGACAAAAAATTTGTATGTTGCTAGTCTCTTATCATGACATGCATACTAGCTTCTCACCTATTTGACTACCAATTATGAATCTCCTTGCACCTTCAAATAATTTTCTTCTTTCTTTAGGGCTAAGAGGAGTCCTCTAATGAGGTCTTCATACTTAGTCATATTATTGGTACAAGAAAACTACAATTGGTATGAGGCTAAGAAAGCCTTACCTTTGGGATTGGTTAACTCAACTCTAGCTCCACTTCCTTTCTTAGACCTTGAGCCATCGAACTTTAGGATCCATATTTCACCCTTAGTTTTCTTAACATTTTTTCTATTAGATATAGTTGGTTTAGAAGCTTGAAGCCCTCCCACTGCTTCCTCTTGTGTTTTCATAGGACTTTTCACTACTCGGGGGATGATTGATTCCATCAATGGTTGTACTGGAGACTATATAAGATCATGCACTTTTGTAATCTCCATTTATAGATGGATATCTTCTCTAGTCTCTTTCTGTTCCTCGCAACATTTAGGATATTGGAATGTTCATTGGGTTTAGGCTTCTCATAACTAGAAAAATGAGTGGTGTTGACTTGATTAGGTTTAATTTTCTTCAAGGACACATCTTTAAAAGGGAGAGTATTAAGGATATTATTAATGATTTAATCCTCTTGCACCAAAGTATATTTATCTATAAGAAAAAATTTAGGAGAAGGACAAACATGATTCAATAATGCTTCATCTCTAGTGGGAAATCCATTGAAATGAAAAGAGGGAATGATATCACAAGGAAAGGTAGCTACAATATCATCCCCTTGCACCAAATGATCCTTATGGGGGAGGTATATTTTAGGATAACCATAATTCTTCAAATATTCATCCTTGGGAGGGATATTTTTAAAAGAAGTGTTCATAACCTCTTCTTTCACCAATGTGCCCTTATTGGTAGGACCAAATTTAGGAGAGGGTAAATCGATGTCCATAAACACTTCTTCTCTAGGAAAGGTATCATGTATTGAAGATAAAGTAACATTAAGTCGAAGGTTTTTATGATATCATCCTCTTTCTCTAAGATACTCTAACTAGAGAGGCATTTTTAAGGAGAAAGATCATCATAAATTTTCAGAATTTCATCCTTAAGGGGAAGAGATGTAAAAGAAGTGTTAATAATATTTTCTTGCACCAAATTATCCTCATGAATAAGAGAAGATTTTGAAGAAGAATTATCATGGTTCATGAGGGCCTCATTTCTAAAAGGTAAATCTTGATAAAGAGGATTGTCAACCACATCGATTTATTTTATGACAAAAGCTTCTTCATAAATAGGATTCATAGAAGGTAAAGGTTCATAAAGAGGATTGTCAAGCGTGACAATATCCTTGTGAATTGTTGGAGACTTAGAGGATGATTTAGAGAGAAGGATGAATTCATAAAGAGTTTCATCCATCATCTCAAGGTCATCACAACTAAATGGCTTACACATTATGTTAATTAACATTTGGCAAAAGGATGGTTTAGAAGACTTAGGATAAAGGAAACCATTAAGAGTCTCCTCAAGTTCTTCTCTACTATATACTTCCTCAAAAGGATAGTCATCATAAGAAAATGTACTGTCAAAGGCACAGTAGTCTTGCAAAGATTAATTTAACATTTTCAAAAGAAATGCTAACTATTGCAATGAAATGAGGTAAAGCATGCAAAGACACAAATGCATAAAACACAATTTTTTTAATGTATTTTTTATGTTTATTTTTATTTTTTCTATAAGTTTATTTTAGCTATGAAATGAATGTGTCTAAATCTGAAAAACACACTTGGAAAATTTTGCAACCCATGAGTCAATTTTAGAATTATAAATTGGGTTTTTTGTGAATTCAACCTCTAAATTTATGTAATTCAATTGGAAATTCAATCTATGAGTGGAAATTTGAAAGCTAACATGCATAAAAATCAGATGTGAAGATGAAAAATTAGAATTAAGAATGAAATATATTGGTTTCACCAAAATGTAATGGTGTAATTTGGAACTAGGGTTTCACCAAGTAGGATAAGACCACCAATTACCCAAATTAACCAATACATTAAAAGGATGATGGACCCTCAATAGATCCAACCTCAATTATATTAAGAAGAGGGTTGAATGCTGATTGAGGTCCTATTTCACCTTTTGTTTGAGTTGAAGTTATCTTTGAATTAGGCTTTGAATTGCAAGTATAAAATCTATAACAAACAATGAGAAATTTAAATGTAATGATGAAAACAATGTTATAAAAATCAAAGAGAGCTGTAAAATAAGATCTGAGCAAGATAAGAGGATCAGAACTTGTACCTAGAAGTTCAAGAAAAATTGTCAGGATCAGGGCACTGGGTGCCCTGGTACTGGCTGAACTAGGATGAAGCCCCCTAGTCCTTGATGAGTGCTCTGGTGCCTCTAGAATGCCCTAGTCCTAAGGTGTCTCCAGAACTTCCGCAAAAGGCAATTCACCTCTAGTAATCTCTATGTCAAACAAAGGTAAAGAATTGGACACTTCTAAGGAAATTTGAAATTCAGATGCAGATGAGAAAGTCCTATCCAAACTAGAAAGCCATTAGGAAAAGGAGTCCAATGTACACATCTCCATGATTAGAACCTGTAGACACCCAAAATTGTCTAGTCTAATTAAATAAATATTTTAATTATTTAATTACTTTAGCTTAATTATTCTATTAATTAAATAAATCTTTATTTATTTAATTAATTCATTAACCTTTTCTACCCATGACACATGTCATTCATCTCTTAATTCATACACTACCTACCCCTTTCATTATTTTATTATTTCTTTTACCTACCCTCTAATCATAACCGACCTCCTTTTACACCTCTCAATCTTATCCCTCCATTTCTTATAGTGTCTTCTATATAAGGAGATGCTTCCTTCATTATCAAACCCTAATCAATCATCTTAATGACTTGACTACACTACGATCCTACTTGCAACCACATTCCATTCTTTGTTGAGCTCTTGTGCACATAAAATCTGAGAGCAAATATATCAAGAAAGATCAATGGAGATAGGAAGAATGGAGATCCAAACCCTATTGGACATGTGATGGTATAATCTTTGTGATTTCATTTGATTTGCATTGTCTTAGGTAATCTTCATATGTTATGGTAGATCTTTGTTGTTGTTAGGGTAGGGTTTTGTGGTTGAATTCATTTAGCCTTTCAATATCATTATTATTGTTATCCATTTTCACCATATACAGAACCAAATCCAGTTCTCCAAATTATGTATAGAAAATTCTATTCTTTGCACCATTTATTCTTCCCCCTATCACATCTTCTATGCAATCAGTTGATTTCTGCAATGTAGATCTCATTTAGAAGCTTGAAATTGGAGAAGCATTCATAACTTCTGCAAGATATAATTTCCAGAAGAAAGATAAGATCATTGAAGATCTCTTGTTAGCCCTTCATTTTGTTGTCCCTAAATATCAATTAGATCTAGACATCTCTTCTATAGAAAAATGCAAAATATTGATCAACTCTTTGAGTAGTCATGTGGAGAAGATAAGAGAAAACTATGAAAAGGAAAAGGCCGATGATAAGCAAAAGCTTCTACAAGAGTTCAAGGACAAATGTGAATCTGCACCTCTACCTCTCTTAACTAATCTTGTAGGACCAATCTTACCTAGATAATAGTGACATATTATTTTCTTTCAATCTTCAGTGGTCAGATGCCACCAGAAGTATTAAGGATGAAATGAACATGATTCAAGATAAAACATAGCAGGCTCAACAGAACTTCAAACTATCAAAAGACTTATCTTGCTCTGAAAGATCAAATATTGAAGATCTTCATAGCAAGTACTATGAGCTACATCAGTAAAGAGATAATATTGTTCTTGCCTTAAGCAAATTGAGATATTTTAGAAATGAAAGTATCTCACTCTTGAATCACACACTCTCTCTTGCCTCCTAGTTCACTTATTCTAATCTCGACTCCATCATTGAAGAAGAACAAATGCATGCATCCTTGTTAGCACATGTTGAGCTTCTAACATATGCTCTTTCTCACTGGGATATGCACAAGGATGCATTGGCTGCCCATGCTAAGAGCTTCAAAGATTCCTCTGACAAGAATTGATTATCTCCCTTAGGGGGAGTTTTTTAGTCTGATTTCAATTTTGCTTTTTGCCCTTTGTCATTGTTGTCAAAGGGGGAGTAGTTAGTGTGCAGTAGTATCAGTAACATTCATCAGTATTTAAAACTCTCTTTTATGTTATTATTCTTAGCAAAACCTAAACTGTATAACTTTTATTGCTATCAATGACAAAGGGGGAGATTGTTGACCTATTTGCCATTGTTTTCATTGATGTCATAGATTTCATATGTATCTATCTAGTCTATAATGTATGTATGTAGTTCGGATCGGTTAGATTACTTTTTCACATGTTTTTTTTCTTTCCATACACACAATTTGTAGTCAATTACTCTACCTAACTGGAAAGACTATTTTTGAGTCTAGTCCCATCTAGACATGATGATTCTACATGTCTCAAGATGCTTTAGATCTAGTCCTATTTGGATATGCTACTTGTTAGAACCCGACTCTACAAAATGACATTTTTGGTTGGTGTTATGTATTGGATAAGCCCTGTCTCACCACTTCTGAATAAGCTGACTTGTCATGTTACGCTTATTGTTGATGTGAATATATATAGCAACTTATATCATGTTAAATGTGTGTGGTTGTTGAAAGACAACTACTTTGTGTACTACTGGCAAAGAATACTATGAATGTGCATTGTGAGTAAATCATGTATAGTGAATAAAGAAGAACTACTTGTGTACTGCAAAGGAACTGTAATCTATGCATTTGATAGATGGAACTACAACAGTTCAATATTGTGTAACTCATGTTTCGGCTATAAGACATCTTTTGTTCTGGACAGTGAATCCAAACCAACACTGAGCCAAACAAGTAGTGACCCAACACCCTTTTTATTGTGTAACTATTTGCATATTACTCTATTCCTAAGAGAATCTTCTCTCTGTAGTTTTTCCCATATTGGGTTTTCCACATACAAAATTCATGTGCTATGTGTTATGTCTCTTTTGTTTACTGCACTTAGATTATGTTATGTCCTTAATTAATTAGAAGTTTAAATAAGTTCAAAGGAATGCCGATTCACCCCTCCCTTCTTACTATTCTTTTTATTCATCAGAGAAAACATGGCACCATCTTGATCTCATACACATACCCTACTGCAAGGGGGGGAAAATCAAGATATTGGTCTTTTCATCTCTCTAGATCCTCCTTATTCTCCTAGAGCCTATCTTATTCATTGAAACAATTGTAGAGAAGATAATTTTATGCATTTAATTCATGACTTATCTCCACACATAACATTAAGAAAAGATGAGGCCTTAGATGATAAGGATCTTTTGAACCTTCTCTCTCAAGAAGTGATACTTGAGCTCAATGTGCTTAGTTCTAGCATGTAATATCGGATTCTTGGAAATATTTATTGCACTTGTGTTGTCACAAAATATACTCACCTGTTTAGATATAGGTACTTTGAAACCATCCAATACATGTTTCATCCAGATTTCTTGAGTGTAGTTCATAAATGCTGCCACATACTCCGCTTCAGCTATAGAATGGGAAATATAGCTCTACTTCTTACTCATCCATGAGACTAGTCTTCTACCAAGAAAGAACACTCCACCAGTTGTTCTCTTCTGGTCTTCCACATTACCTGCCCAATCTATATCAGTAAATACTTTGAGATTAAAATCACCATTGTATGGATACCACAATCCATAATCAACTATCCCTTTCAGGTATCTAAGAATCCTCTTGACTGCTACCAAGTGGGATTCACTTGGATTTTTCTGAAAATGGGCCACAATACCAATTGCATGAGCAATATCTAGTCTGCTATGTACCACATAGTGCAGCTTACTGATCATTGACCGATACTCCTTCTCATTCACCAATGCCGAATCATATTCCATAGTCAATTTACAACCAGGCACCATCAATGTACCTATTAGGCCCAATATGGAAAGCTAATGTACTGAGAGGGGAGGGGTGAATCAGTACTCCAAAAACTTTTCTTTTGTAATAACCTTACTGTTATACATAAAAAGAGTAGTGCAGTAACATAAAACAAAACTATAATCAACAAATAACATTCATACATGATTCACTCCATAACACATATATTTTGGTCATGCAGAAACTCTTGGTTAGAGAGAAAAACTACGGTGGGGATGGCACCTACAACTTCACTATTGCAATAATAAAGAGTGCTCGGTTAGAGCTACATTTAGCTATTTCTGATAGCTGACCCTGTTAGGAGTATTAAGATCAGTTAGATCTACCTTGCTAAAGGATTTTACAACACTATATAAGTGTAGCACCCGGTTAAAGGATTTACAATTTATAGACTTGGTTAGAGTCTTTTACCCTGCTAAAGGTTTCTCTTACAACTTCAAGTTATTACAATAGAATCATTACAAATATCTGCAACTTTACATCTGGAATGCTATAGCAGATTCTATGTGCTCAAAATAAGATTACCTTTCCTATAGCATACATCGGTAACTCATAAAGTAACTCGGTAAACCTTTCTGTTTACTCTGTTCCTCAATTGTTCTCTAATAACCTTCTCGGTGACCTTTGTGTCTCTGTAATAGTCATAATACTATGTGATTTCTCATATATCACATAAGTCTTGCTTCATACACATATGCACACACATTTCTCACATTCACATATGTTTCTAACCCTAAATTCATGCTGCATAAATAGACTTCTTATGTCGGTGATCCAATTCATTGCTTCGATCTTATAAACATGATTTCTTGAATAAATAAACATGCAAAATATTTCATTGGTTAGATGACCTCAAAATTATACAAAATCTGTATGTGCAATTTCCAATGTGATAATAGTTCTATGTGCCTTGATCTTGTAACACGTTTTCATATGTGTGTCCAGGTTCAATGAATCTGGTAACATGTTTAACTCGGTGTTTTATCTTTACTGCTCAGTAGATAGCTTGATGTATAATGGGCTTTGTGACTATTTTCCTTTTGTAACCGACTATACCGACTTCTCTATGTGTACCGACTGCATGATTCGATACTGCTAACTGACTAGAATATAGAATGACTTTGTATATAAAACTAATGGCAATTTGATAAGTAGTAACAATCTCCCGTTTTGACATTAGTTGAGATGTTTGACAAAACTACTTTCAAAGTCATTACTCAAAAATCTGTATACATTACAAAATTGACTAAACATGTTGTATATACATTAGTCATTGAAATAGTATAATCAAATATACTCCCCTTATCAATATGTTGTACAATACTCTATAATCACTGTTCTTTCCTCTGTTCATTGCTTGGTTCACTGCATATTCTACTCATTCTCTGCTCAGTATACTTCCCCTATATACTATACACTCCTAATGATATACTCTGATATACTCCCCCTTTTTGACAAACATAAAAATTTAGTTACCATTGGGAGGTGGCAACTAATCAAAAATGGATTTGTACTTTGTCTAGGCTTCGGTGAGGGCGACAGAAAGTGCATCCTTGACACTATTCATTAAAGAAATATGTGTATTAATATCAGCTAGTAATTAAATTAAGTCATCTAAAGTGCTTCCCTCTTGTGTAGTAGAGAGAGAAGTGGCTCGGTTTAGCTATTCTTGAACAGATGAAAGATGAGGAAGGAATAATGTTTGAAGTGTCATTATGTCCATCCTGATCTTATGTTCTTCATTCCTCAGTTCCAATTGTTGAGCCATGAGCTGTTGTAGCTTAGTATAAAAGTTCTGAACTAAATTGGGCTCGGGGGTCAACTTATTTGAGAGATTAGTGATCTCTTTCTCAATTTATTCTTTTTTATTCTTAATATCCTTAAGAAATAAAGAAACTGTGCAGAGTTTCTGAAATAATGAAAGAATGTGCTTGAGTTGAGGAGACAACTCAGCAATAAATTTGACAAGTTTTACCTTGCCAACAGCAATTGATTTCTGTACTTCCTCTATCATTTTAGCAATTAGCCCCTTGTCTTTTAGTTTTCTCAAGTATTCGGATGCATCTACTCCAGATGTCTCAATCTGATTTAGGAGTTCATCCAATTGAATATGGATGGCTACATTGGTTGATACTGTAGCCAAAGGTAGCATATCTGATAGTAAGGTCTTTACCTTTTGAAGTAATTTATTCTTCTTTTGTATAGCCAGTTGCTTCTCTTGTTCGGCCTTTGCTTTGCACAGTTCACCGAATTCATTGAGTGCTTGCCCTTTCAGTTTGGAGATGTCTACATTGGGCAACACTATCGGTTTTGATAAATCAATTTTGAAACTATGCTTTTTCAACTTCTTTTCTTTACCATTCATCGAGTGAACCACTACAATAGCTTGAGAGGCTTAAGGACCCTCGGTAGGTTGCTCGGTAGATTCAACAGTTTTGTCAGTTTTAGCCTCGGTAGTGTCCTTCGGTGTCTCAGTGCTTGGTGTGAGTTGTAACATTTTCTATGCTAGAAGGTGCTTGAGAGGTTTGTTCTTGTGAAGTACCTTCTGCTATAGACTTTTGACCTTCGGTGCCTTCACCTGTAGCCTGAGGAGCTTCGGTTGTAGTAGGTTGATTGATCAGTGGGTAAGGCTGAACTTGTTCCAAAATAGATTCACTGGAGACAAGTTTTGCATAAACATTGCCTTCTATCATTTCTTGTTCAGGTGCCTCTGCATCTATGATATCTTCATCTTTTTGAATGGTTTCAGTAGGATCTTGCTTGGTGACACCAGGCTCTTGGTCGGTGACATAGACTATTTCTACTGTAGATTGTTCACCAGCATTCTTTCTTCAAAAGACGGTCTTCCATTGCTCTTTTGTTTCCTTCTCCACTTCTATATATAGGCCATTCATCAATTTCAAGGCCTTTTGTTTTACTGTAAATTGAGTTTGGTTGTTTCTCAGATGTTCTTTTATTTCATCAACTGACATATCAGGAAAGAGATGCACCAAACTTCTTTCTCTGATTTTTTTCTCTGAGTCTAGGGCATATTGCCATCTGGTTTCAATATGTGCATATAATTCCTTAGGAATAGAATTACATACTTCTAATGGTACCACTCAGAATTTGAGAAGTGTGCAAATGACAGCTTCTTCAATTTGCCTCTTTTCATCAGCAGATCTGGATTCATATTTGACAAATCTGAATCCACCAAATCCACCATATTCCTTTAGATTATTACAAAAAAATTCTACACTATGTACATCTACCTTCTTGCTTTTCACAATCTGAAATTTATTTGCATCTTCAGATTCAGTATCACTTGACTCTTTTAGCAAAATGAGTCTCCGAGTAGATTTCTTGTAAGGTCTAGTTACCTTAGGAACGACAACGGTCTTTTGTTTCTTACTCAATGATGCAGCAAATGCCCTTGTGTTAGGTCTCTTTGTTGGAGGGGTCGGTAGGGCCATTGAAGTGTCCTGTTTATTTTTCTTCAACACTTTTCCCTTAGGCAATTTGGTGCTAAGTGTTATGGCTGCTTCTTGGGCTTCTATCTCCTCTTTGGTCATGGCTACAACTTCTTTGACAGGTGTGAAGGAAGACTCTTCTCCAAATTTCTCAGTTAATGCCTTAATCATCTTTGTACCTTTTCTTGTAGCCTTAGGTACTACAATGCTCATTTTTACTTTTTCTTTCCTTTCTTCATAGGTTCCATACCTCAGCTTAGTAGTATGCCTTGGCAATGATAGATGGGCATCAATTTGTTGTTGTGTGATATCAAAATCAATCTCTTAACCCATAAGTGACAAAGATTGAGTCCTCAGTTCCACAACATTCACATAATAGTAATCGGTGTCTACCTCAAAACATATTTCATCTTTGTATTTTTCTACTAGCTGTGGTGGAATCCAGTACCTGTTATGCATTTTTTCTTGGAACTTGCTGAAGTAATCATCCATTATATCATTAAAGTTATCACCTAACTTCTTGATGAAGTCATTGATCTGATGGGTGATTGGTCGGTGTAGTTCCCAAACAACTTTACCGACTATTGGAAAAAACTTCTCAAAGTAGAAAAACATACATACAAGTAGTGATCCAAATTTTAGAGTGTTTGCCATGTTGTTCTTCTTCGGCTTCCTGATTGTGTTCAGATTTTCAAACAAGTCAACTTTCATCCCTTTCTTAACAATTTTGTATGCTAAGTCCACTGCTGCACATGGTACACTGTTTTCCCTTGCCGATTGGAAGAAACAGTAACCAATTACTCTAATGGCAAATTTGAGTTCAGGATTAGTAACATTGTTCAACTTCAGACCTCTGTAATCCGATTCAACTCCAGTCAAACTGATCAATTCCTTTTGTGATATCATTTTCTATGCTCGGGCATGATCATAGATAGGGTAATCAGTGATCAGATGAATGATTTCTTTAGTGATCTTAAATGGTTTCTCTTGTAGCCACATGAAATCATCATGCACTCAGCTTAGTACAAACCTGACCCACTAAGGTTTGAGCACACGGGGATAGGTTAGGGCTTCAGTCAATCCCTTGATTTTGATATGTTCAAACTTGCTATCCATTTTACCATCTGTGCATAGTTCATCGTATTCATCCTTGATCTCAACATGACCAAGTTCTTCAACATGACATTTTGTGAAGAATCTCACATCCTCGACTAACAAGACTCGATCTGGGATGAGTGAAAAATTAGTTTTGTCATCCGGTTCAAATGCAATTTTGTGAGTCATAGAGTATTTTAGTGAGGGCATTTCTACATTTGTGACAACAATGGGGTCTTGGATCTTAGATGCCATTTTGATTTCAGATAAAAATTGACATAGGAACCTTAGGGTTTCAGAACTTAACAAACAGCAGATGCTTCACACTCAGCAGATAACAACTTAATGAGTTCAGTAAACCAACTTAGCAATGCGATGAGATTCAATGTAAATACCTTAGATTTTTCTTTGAAGATGGTTTGATCACCTTGATTCGCTTTTCTCTACTTCTCAAAAACTTAGTGAATGAAAATGACTGTGAAAAACCTTTTAAGTACTCAAAAATACCTTATCGGGCTCCATGCAAGTTAGGTCAAATACATTAAATGCACTTGGTTCACTTAACTTTCTTTCCCTTTTTTTTGGTTTAACTGAGTAACCAGATTTCCTTCATATACCGACTTGACAGGCTTCCTGAATTCACCGACTTAACAGTTTTCCTGTAAAGTACTCCAAAAGACTTTGATAGAATTTCAAACTTACTACTACATCTTACTATGTAGATTTTGAATTCAGTACATACTAAAAATAGGAACTGTTTAGGATTTAACCTTGTGAGAATGTAGTCCCTTCATACCTTTATCGATTAATTTGGAGTGGGAGCACCTAACTAGGTAGGTAAGGTGCTTTCTTCATCAGACATAATTTCTTTCTTTTTCAAAATCATCTTGATTTTTTCTTTTATCTCCTCATTGTCTCTTCTCGGTTGATCTCTGCAATCTCCAGCTAAATGTCCAGCTTTGTGACAATGAAAACATGCCATACCAGGATTTCTCCATGATCTTCGGTTATTTATTCCAAACCTTATAAAGCAGTTGGCACTTATATGTCCATATCTTCCACAACATTCACACCATATCCTTGTATTGTAATCCCGTGGTAATGTAGAATATTGTTGGTAAGGATCTGTGTGAGTTCGGTAACCTCTAGTATTTGCTCGGTGTGTAGACCATATGTGGTTCTTTTGCTTAAACCAACACTTCTTGGTACTATGTCCATATCTATTGCAGTTTTTTCAAAACCCTTTGAATTTTGCCTTCTGATAATTGTTAACAGACTTTGTCCTACATTGATTAGATGTGTGACCATATTTATTGCAATTGTAACAATAACCATTAGTCTTAGTGGTATTCAGTTGCTTACCTTTTCTTATTTGACACATATTGGCAGTATGACCTTGATTTCCATAGTAGTAGCAATAGGCTTCTTCCTTTTGATGTTATTCCCTTTTCTAGCTTTTTTTGATGATTCTCCTCTCTCGGTAGTGCAGATTCCCTTCTCAATAGAGTCTTTTCCTTTGTAACTGATTCCTCCTTCTTTGTAGGGTCATCTTGTGTTTAGTTGCTCATCCAACATCTTTGATGCTTCATAACTCTTCTTCAGTGTTTCCTTGGATTTCTTCTTTGTTTCAAGTTCATTGCTCAACCTTGATACTTCAAGTTTCAATGCTTGATTCTCATCATCTATCAGATTTGCTTCATGATGTGTATAACCTAGTTGATCTGTAAGATTTTGTTGAATATTAGTTAGCCTTATGATTTCATCATTCTTATCAGATACTAAGATTTCAAGTTGTTGTTTCTCTCTTTATAGATCTCTTGCTTTATCCTCGGCTATCCTTAATGCATCTAGATTTTCAGTCATCTATGTACTGAAATGTTCATGTTCTCTTTTCATTGCTTTTAGTTGATCAACCAATGCTTTGTTCTTTTCTTTCAACATTCCAATCATTTCTTCAGTCTCTTCAGATATACTGTTGTCAGATGATGTCTCGATTTGTTCCACTAACTCTTGTGAATCCTGCAAGTCATCAGATAATCTTCTCCTTACTTTCAGAGACTTTAAATTTGCCTTTGCATGTCTGCAATCACTTGATTTGCATTATCCATCTCTTCTTGTAGATACACAATCCTCTGAGATTGTTTATAGCCTTCCATTGATAAGATCTTTCTCTTTAGGTAGTTAAACCCTTTTCCAAGATTCAAGCTCTGATACCAATTGTTAGGCCCAATATGGAAAGATAATGTAATGAGAGGGGAGGGGTGAATCAGTACTCCAAAAACTTTTCTTTTGTAATAACCTTACTATTATACATAAACAGAGTAGTACAGTAACATAAAACAAAACTATAATCAATAGATAACATTCATACATGATTCACTCCATAACACATATATTTTGGTCATGCAGAAACTCTTGGTTAGAGAGAAAAACTACGGTGGGGATGGCACCCACAACTTCACTACTGCAAAAATAAAGAGAGCTCAGTTAGAGCTACATTTAGCTATTTTTGATAGCTGACCCTATTAGGAGTATTAAGATCAGTTAGATCTACCTTGCTAAAGGATTTTACAACACTATCTAAGTGTAGCACCTGGTTAAAGGATTTACAATTTATAAACTTGGTTAGAGTCTTTTACCCTGTTAAAGGTTTCTCTTACAACTTCAAGATATTACAATAGAATCATTACAAATATCTACAACTTTACATCTGGAATGCTGTAGCAGATTCTATGTGCTCAAAATAAGATTACCTTGCTTATAGCATACCTCGGTAACTCATAAAGTAACTCGGTAAACCCTTCTGTTTACTCTGTTCCTCGATTGTTCTCTGATAACCTTCTCGGTGACCTTTGTGTCTCTGTAACAATCATAATACTCTATGGTTTCTCATGTATGACATAAGTCTTGCTTCATACACATATGCACACACATTTCTCACATTCACATATGTTTCTAACCCTAAATTCATGCTGTATAAATAGACTTCTTATGTCGGTGATCCGATTCATTGCTTTGATCTTACAAACATGATTTCTTGGATAAATAACCATGCAAAATATTTCATTGGTTAGATGACCTCAAAATTATACAAAATCTGCATGTGCAATTTCCAATGTGATAACAGTTCTATGTGCCTCGACCTTGTAACACGTTTTCGTATGTGTTTCTAGGTTCAATGAATCTGGTAACATGTTTAACTTGATGTATATCAACTCGGTGTTTTATCTTTACTGCTCGGTAGACATGAAATAACACTCGGTAGACAGCTCGGTGTATACTACACTTTGTGACTGTTTTCCTTCTGTAACCGACTATACCGACTTCTCTGTGTGTACCGAATGCATGATTCGGTACTACTAACCGACTAGAATATAGAATGACTTTGTACATAAAACTAATGGAAATTTGATAAGTAGTAACAGTACCAACCGGTTTGCTCTCCTGCATGCCAAAGGTCTTTAATACCTCTTTGAAATACATGGATTAGGTAATAAAGAAACCCTCTTTCATCTGCTAAATCTGTAGACCAATTAAGAACTTTATCTCTTCAATCAGAGACATCTCAAACTCTTTCTTCATTTCATTTACAAATGGATGGCTCATTTCATCTCCTCCAAATATTGTCATCTACAAACACTTCACAGATCAGAATTTGATCACCTTCAGATTTTAGGTAGATGTTGTTGTCCTCACTTGTTCTCTGAAATCGTATCTTCACAAGATGAGAGTGTAACCATTCATACGATGCCCTTGGTGCATGTTTTAGTGCATACAAGGCCTTGTGTAATCTACACACCATGTTACTATCTTTTGATAAGGCAATCCCATCTGGTTACTCAATATACACTTCCTCTTCTAGGATTCCATTCAAGAATGTAGACTTTACATCCATCTAGTATACCTTGAATCCCTTAAATGTTGCAAATGCAAGTAGCATTCGAACACCTTCTAGCCTAGCCACTGGGGTAAAGGTTTCTCCATAGTCTTCTCCCTCTTCCTAAGCATATCCCTTGCATACAAGTCTTGCCTTGTTCCTTACAATTGTTCCTTCTTCATTCAACTTATTCCTGAAGACCCATTTGGTACCTATGACATTCTTGTGTTCTGGTATGGGTACTAAAGACCATGTTGTATTATTTTCTATCTAGTCCAAGTCCTCTTCCATTTCCTTAATCCAGTCTTCATCTATAAGTGCCTCTCTAGTGGTCTTAGGCTTAAATTCAGAAATCATGCAAGAGTTTTCTTTCGTTTTTCTTCTTGTGAGTATCCCTACATCTTTATCTTCTATGATCTGCTTCTGATCATGATGTAGTTTCACATATCTAGGAATGACTCTAGCTTTTTTTGCTTGCTTTTCCTCTTCTTCTTCTTCTTCTCTATCTTCTTCTTCACCTACTGCAGCTTCTACCGATATAGGAATACTGAGGTCTTTGCTTGTTTCTTTCTTAACTAGTTCATAGAATGCTACACCCGATTCATCTTGCACTTACTCACTGCAAGTTTCCTCAGACTCCTCAAGGGATTCCTCAACCTTGATATTGATGTTCTCAAAAATTTTATGAGTCCTATTATTGTAGTACTTGAGAGCTTTGCTCTTAGTGGAATATCCTAGAAATATTCCTTCATCACATTTAGCATCAAACTTTCTTAGATTCTCACCTCACTTGATATAACACTTACTGCCAAATACTCTAAAATAACTCACAATGGGAGTCTTCCCGGTCCAGTACTCATAACAGGTTTTATCTTTACCTTTCTTGATGAGTACCCGGTTTATAGTATAGACTGCAGTGCTCACCGCTTCTCTCCAAAAAGTGTGAGCAACCTTTCCTTGGATCGGCATTGTTCTGGCCGCTTCAACTACAGTGCTATTATTCCTTTCTGCTATGCCATTATGTTGCAGTGTCCTTGGGGCAGATAGTTGCCTCTTGATATCATTCTCTTCACAGTACTTATTAAATTCATCAGAAGTGAATTCACCTCCTTGATCAGTTCTTAGGCATTTTAGCCTTTGACCACTTTCCTTCTCTACCAATGGTCTAAAGGCTTTGAACTTTCCAAATGCCTCAGACTTGTCTTTCAAGAATGTGACCCACATCATTCTTGAGTAGTCATCAGTAAGAATCATGAAATACCTATCTCCCTGAATACTTCTACTTTTCATTGGACCACATAGATCGGTGTGCACAAGATCAAGTAAGTTCTCTTCTGAAAAAGACTTACCTTTGAAAGTTGAGGAAGACATCTTCCCAAGTTGGCAATCTCTGCACCAATAATTCTCCAATTTGTTCAACAAAGGCAATCCTTTTATTGCCTTAATCATACTGGCTTTTACAATATTGTCAAAGTTTATATGACAAAGTCTCCTATGCCATATCCACCTGTCATCAAACTTTGCCATCAGATAATGACTAATCTTGGCATTCAACTAAAATAAGTTACCTCTGATCTGCTTACCGGTGGCAATAAGTTCATCACTCTTTCCAATTATACTACAAACTCCACCTTTGAACTCCAATATGAGTCCTTTGTCATTTAGCTGAGCAACACTCAAAAGGTTATGTTTAAGACCTTCTACCCAGTAGACATCATTTGCACTGCTCTCTCCATTCAGTGAGATGGATCCTTTACCTTTCACCAAGCATGGTGCATCATTTCCAAACCAGACAACACCCCCATTATATTCTTTGAGAGACTGAAACTTTCTCTGGTTACCAATCATGTGCTGAGAACACCCACTATTAATAATCCACTCATTAGAGTTGCCAATGCGAGAGACAAGGGCTTTCTTGTCAGATATTTCTTCCTTTATAGTTACAAACACTATGTCCTCATTCTATTCATCCTCAAATTCTTCATCAGTAACACCTTCATCCATTACAACAAGACAATTTCTCCTACATCCTCCTTTATACTTTCTAAATCTCTCTGGTTTATCCTTATTGTCATTGTTAGGACAGTTAACAGCTATATGTCCTATCTTATTGCAGGAAAAACATTTTAAAGGAAGATTACCTATGTATTTTCCAATGCCTTTTGGAAGTCTCTTGGCAAGAAGAGCTTCAAACTCCATCAGAATCTCTTCATCATCCATATCTCTACATTTCCTAGATTCATAACTGGTACTTACTTCTTTTCCTTTTTTGGTTGGTGTAGCAGATGCTCTAAAGGATGACTCAGTCTTCTAAACACTACCATCATACCTATTCAACTCATATGCAGTCAACTTTGCAATGATAGAGTCTAAGGATGCCTTGGTTTTGTCAATAGACCTTAGCTTCTGAATAGCAGCAACTCTGATTGCATAGACTGGTAACAATGATCTCAAAACTTTACTGACAACAGTGGCATCATCAATTTTTCCACCAATGCTATTGATATCTCCAACCACTATCTTGATCCTTATGCCATATTGATGAATGGTCTCTCCTTCAACCATCCCCATGTCTTCAAATTTTCCTCTAAGGCTCTCTTCCTTAGCTTGCTTGACATGCTCATCACCACCATAAATGGTTTCCAAAGTGTCCCATACATCCTTAGGATTGTCCTTATCTTGTACATCAATTAACTCAATAAAGGATAGGCTGCTAATAAGGGCTTCCATGACTTGCCCATTTTCTTGAATCTCTCTTTTTTGATTATAAGTTAAAGTGCTAGTGGGGATAACATAGACATTCTCAACATATCTCCACTATTGAGCACCCAAAATATTGATATAAATCTTCATTTTTTCCTTCCATATTTTGAAGTTATCTCTATTGAACTTAGGACCTTCCCTCTTCATCATTAAAGGAGGATCTTTTACCTCAAGCGGTTAAGCTTATATCACCGAGGACCTAGATTTGCTCTGATACCAATTGATGAATAATGATAAAAAATAATTACCCTAATCGATACTCAGAGTGGGGGGGATGAATCAATACATACAAAAACTTCTCGACAACATATCAAGTTAAAACAATGCTAACTAGTTGTCTTCATCACTGGAATTAACCATGGCAATACCGGTTAAATAGAGTAAGACTTTAGATAGCTAAACCAGTAAAACTAAATACTTCAAATAACATTCAACACTTGATAACTAATTCACCAATATACTCATGCATGTGTTGTACCGGTAATACCATAACCATTAGCTTTGCATACCTATTCTCCTAAACAAAGACTTCTCAATCATCACATGAAAAATGCAAAACTCATGACACAGATTTTTCACGTGGAAACTCAAATGGGAAAAACCACGGTGGGGTTTTTTAACTCTTTTGAAGCTTGCTCTGTTAGGAGCCTAGTCCAGTTAAAGACTTTACAATAAGGTTATGTTAGGAACCGATCTTGTTAAATATCACCCAGTTAAGGGATGGCTATATAACTTGTTAAAGGTTGAAACCCTGTTAAAGGTTACCTCACTAGATGATTTGAAGAACTCAATGATCTTGAGTCACCTGGTTAGAGGATTTGCAACAAGCTCATTAAAGCTACTCGGCAAGGGATTTTCCTACTATTGAAATCGTTAGAAGACAATAGGTAAAGTTTTGGTATGATAACAACACTACATGCTAAGGCAGATCCTTTTCAGCTCCTCTAGTCTACAATCACACTATGCAGTTTTCTACTCACTGGTCTAGCAAGTATCTCATCACTTGGATACAAACACAATATTTGCCAACACAAACAATAACAAACATCATCGACCTTAAAGACAACAATTAGGTCGGTAGTATAAATCCTAAACCCTAAATATTTTACGTTTACAATTACAAGCGGTCCAATCCTGACCATTCAAACACTTTTGCATAGAATTAAACAATCTCAAACAGATCACAAGTTATTTTGTATCATCCATTCTTCACCACATACGGAAATCAGTAACTCATCACGCTCTCTTCACATACCGCTAAGAAGAGTGTTCATTCTCGAGGTAGACATTTAATGCAATCAATCTTTACATGCAAGATTCTCAAGGAAATCCTTCACGTGCACAAAACTGACGTGGCATCTCGATCTCATCCTTATCTCTTAGCTAACTCATCACAAAATGTCATTGGTTGCATCGCACAAGCTAGATTGCCAAACCAAAAACCCTAGAGCCGAGACTAGCAACCGGTAGTCACACTTAGTGAAACCCCAACACTGGTCCACTTCATCCCTTCATACTAGTTCTCCTATTTGAACATGAATAATAACTTCTTCCAATCTTCATACTGGTTCACCTGCGCTTATTGACATCAATGACAACATACTTTGTTACCTCTTCATCATATGCCAATAGTATTTTGTAGGATTGACATCCCAATAGTAGTCATATGAAATCATACAATGAGATATCATACTTAGCAAATTATTAATAGTTGAATGCATTGGTATATTCTAATAGTTAAAAGTACACACAAATATGTAAGTTTCAAACTAAAATGAGGCTTCTTGAAAATAGAAAACATCTAATAATTATGTGTAGATTTACTCCTAATGCCAAAAATTTCATATATGCGTGTTCCTTTACATTATTGAAGTGATTTTATCCCCTATTTTATCAAATTTTTAACTCTATGAAATTTTTCTTTCTAATTTATCAAGATCATATTTGATTTATTTTGAATATGAAAGAAAGTTATTGATATCTTATCAAATATGTTACTTGATGTATCATATTAATGAGAAGTGTCAATGTACTATTCAACCAGGGTAATGATATATAATTTTTTTCTTTCTTTCTTTTTTCCTCTAACCTTGGCATTGAGATTACTTGACAATATTGACAAAACAAAATATGGAGTGTACTCTATTTTATGTGTGTTTTATTAGTTTTCCATTCTTAAGCATTAAATCTAAGTACACATTTCTATTATATTTCCATTGAGAAAAAAAATTTATTCTATGACCTCTCTTAATATCAATTTCTTAATCAATTTTTGATGCATATTAGAAAGATATTATATTTATCAACTACATTTTGTTGTGAGTGTTATGTATGATTAATTAATCATTGAAAAGATTCCAAATACTTATCTATATTTTCTAAAGGATTCATTTTATTTGAAAGGAATGCATACACTATTATTCATTGATATTTCAAGTATTTTTAGTATTTGAAGTAATTTTTTTGTGCATTGGACATAATCATGCTAATGTGTATATGATAGTTTTTTATTAAGAATAAACATGTTTTGAGGGGACCTAAAACCTCATACAACAAGTTTTGAAGGGACCCGAAACTCTTTGATTTTACCAGGATCTGGAACCCAAAAAATAACACTTCCTAGAGGAATAATCATCAAAAAACCAGCAGCCCAACCACAGTAAGGGCTAAAAAAGACTAGCCTCTAAAACAAACATAAGGGTTTTACAAAGGCTCCCTTAACCTTTGACTGACAACATGGGTTTTCTAGGCACCCATAACCTTCAAAGGCACTAGACTACAATAGGTAGCCATTCATTCAGGATCAAGACTCAAAGGGTTTCGAATGGCTCCCCTAACCAATAGCCTGGGTTTTGAACTGGCCCCCAAAACCAATAGAGAAGGGTTTTCCCAAGCTCCCTTAACCTATAACATAGATCTCAGGTTGCCAAAAACAAAACCTATCATTAACCAAAAACCAAAACAACAAGTGGCCAGGTTGGGCCCTTGAAAACTACTTTCATCTAGCCTACTTGTGGGTTTTACAAGGCTCCCATGACCTGAAGCAGACATCAATAAAATAAACAAAAAAAAAAAACCAATAGGGGGATTTTGAAATGCTTCCCGAACCTTCATAGTGGGTTTTAAACTGGCTCCTATAACCAGGAGGAGGGCACCCATCACCACCCAACATCTGATCAACACTTGCCTTCCAGCACGATACCTCTCCACCTCAATAAGAAAGGAAACCACCTCAATAGGAGCTGGAAGGAAAGATACCAAGCATAGGGAAAATGAAGCAGATAACCCCAAAACAAAGTCCAACAACAAACAAATATTCACATGATGCTTAGCTGGAAGGAAGGGTTTTGAAAAGGCTCCCTAAACCTTGAACAAAAACAGAGGCTAGTAACAGAAGGACTCTATGCCAATAAGTTTCACCAAATTCTCCACCTCTAAAGAAGAAGAGGGAAAGAAGCCCATCAAGAAAGAGACAATCACAGGAGCACATCCAACCTCGAATAGAAAGGTATCTAATACCCCCATCAGGAGCCATCGCACCAAACTCTGCCCACAACTCTTCCCCTCTATAGAAGTGTGGTCCACCTCAATAAGACAGACATAGACAAAAGGAAGAAATACATCTAGAGAAACAACAGAGAATCTCTTGAAAAGAATAGATCAATAAAATCACCCACAATTTGCAAGAGAAAACTCAAAAATATCACACTAGAAAGATGCAGGGACTTCCCAGACAGAGTTCCCCAACCACACTAGATCATTCCCAAAGGCCAAAATAGAACCCATGGGGAGAAAGGACTCTAGAAAAACAAAACCTCCACCCAAATCCCAAACATCCCCCTCACACCAAGGCACAACCAAGAGAGCACAGACTATGGACAAAGCCACTATAGCCAAAACCAAAACTTTCTTGCGAAGCAACACGACCAGCAAAAGGATCTCCACCTCGCAGGTTGGCAAGGTCCAGAGAAAAGTGTTGGAAAATGCACACTCCAATGAGACATTGTAGGTGATTGAAGGTTTTGTCATTGATGGAAACTTTACAATCCTATGTCACCGTCAAGGAAATCCACCGGCACTAGCAAAAATAGATTATACACTGGTACACAGACCACCAACACCGGCAGTGAAAGCAAGCATACCAGCACAGAAGCCGACAAGAATTTTGTTGTTAATATATTTTGTTTATTATTGAAAAATCATTGTAAGCCGACTTGGAAAGTTGTAAAATGACTCTTATATAAGAGATATCATTGTAGAACAATTAGGTAAGAATGGAGGAATGTAATTAGGCAAAATAAGGCAGACCTATTAAGCAAATTATAGGTTAAGGGTTTATGTAATAAGAAAAGCTATAAACCAATACTGGATCTAGCATTATAGATGCTATTTTGAAGCAGTACAAGACACTGCATTTATATAATCCATTTTGTAAGTCGGTGAGACGTCCTATTTTGTATTTGAGTAGTGAGCTCTAGGCACTTGGCCTTCCCGCATGTGCAAGCCCCTCTTGTAGCAGTAATATTATGTTATTGGCCAGTAGGTGAATATTGTGGGTCACAAATCCCACCAAGGTTTTTCCCACACCGGGTTTCCTTGTTAAAATATTGTGTTATGGTGTGTTTTTCATGTGGTATCAGAGAATGGTCCTCTATTTTCTGAAGCCTAACAGCTTGAGGAAGATCTTGACACCGGTAGAGATAGAAAACTTGATGAAGCAACTTGAAGTAGCTCTCTCAGACTATGATGGAGAAAAATTGAAAAATATCAAACTTGAAGATGACCTAAAAGAAGATCAGGATATTATTCAAGCACTTCAAGAAAATCTTACTATTTCAAGAAACAAGAGAAGAGAACTTTGTGAAAAGATGCAAAATGAGAATGATGAAAAGGAAAATCTTAATGATATGATAAACAAGCTGAAACAAGAAAACAACACAACAAAGAATGAGATGTAGGATATGACTATGAGATTTTGTAAAGAAATTGAAGATAGAAAGAAGAATGAAGAAGATTTGACTAGAAGACTAAATGATGATGCAAATGAAAACACAAGAATCGAGTATGAAAATAATATGTTGAAGATAGATTTAATGCATGCACAAAATGTCTCAAATGAACTGATGAGGCAGAAAGAAGTCTTAGAAAGAGAACTAGATACTGCAAATTAGCATAAAGAGAAATTCAAGAAAAGATCAGAAGACCCTGGTAACTTTCTTAAGAATCAAAAACCTAAAGGTGACAATTGTGGAATTGGCTTTGAAGTTGGAGAAAGCTCCGGTACTGCAAACACACAGGATCATAGCAAACTGGTAAGACAACCTACTGCTTATAAATTCAATGAAAAATGCTTTAACTGTAACAAGTATGGTCATAGAGTATATCAATGTAGATCTAGAGCAAATCAAAATACCAATGCACCCACTAGTCAATGTTCAAAATGCAACAAAATTGGTCATAACTCTGAAAATTGCAGAATGAATGTAAGATGTTATTTTTGTGGAAGACTTGGACACTTATCTAATCAATGTAGAACACAAACCGACATAGGTTATGGGAAGGATATTCAGAAAAATAATGTGACTTGTTATGCTTGTAACAAGATGGGACATATTGCAAAATTTTGTAGAAGACACCACTGGTAGACAACAAAGGTTCTAGTTTGAAAGGAAAAGAAAAAGTTGAAGAAGTTAAGAAAGAATTCTCAAAACAATGGATTAGAAAGTCAGACCTAAATGGTGTTGGGAATACTCCTCCATCGGTAGAACCAAGCAACACTCCACCAGTAGAATAGAGTAGCACTCCACCGGTAGGAGTCTCTTCATCTAATTGAAGTAAATTCTTTTGAGGGTTTAGCAATCAAATGGGAAATATGCTATTACTCCCTCGGTTAATGGTAAGAAGTTGAAATTACTTCTATACCGGTAGATATGTTAAGTGATTACTTAACCAACAAGCATTAAATGTGGTAGTTGGTAGATTGACATTATAAATTAGTGTTTTTGGCTCCATTCCACTTCACCGAGCATTCAAACATTTGAAGAGCACGAAATTTCCAGAGCTAAGGCATTTCGAGCAAAGAGGCAAAGCATTTCAGCAATCAATCTTTCCAAAGGCAGAAAAATGTATTTGTAATCATGGCATCCTCTTCTGTACCTGAATTCATAGCAAACCCTACTGTAGTCGAGGTAATCAAACACCCTAGGCCCGTTTTTTAGCTAGTTCTCAAGATAGCTAAAAAGGATGATAATGTTGGTGCATTTTCCCAAATCCCCAAAGGAGTTGTTTTTGCAGAAGACCCTAGAATGTACATCCATTGCCACATAGAAGAATTAGGAGATGAAGAAATTAAGAACATGTACAAAACTATCATATGTGATCATTCTGGTAATGTGAAACCTAAACACAAAATTATTGAAACCCTAGGATTCACTGAAATCCTTAGCATTCCGGATTTCTCTAAGGAATTTATTAGGATAGTATTGAGCAGGGTACATGGTGCATTCTTTTGGCTAGATTGGGTTCATAAAATTACCAAGGAAGCTATGAAAGCTATAACAGGGTTACCTTCCACTGGTAACAAACTAGACAAGACAAAGAAGGTCTCAAATGACCTAGTGACTAACCTAATAGGTGCAACATCCAACAAAAGGTCTTTAAGGGTGAATGATGTAACTGACATAAATGTGAGATTCATTAGCATGATTCTAGGTTACAAAACAACTCATGCAAATAGACTTAACCTAGTTTCCAGCTTATGAATAAAAAGTGCTCATGATATGGTTAAAGATAATGTGAAAACTGATGTATGTGAATGGTTAGAGGATGAACTTATTGACAATCTGGGAAAGATCAAGAAGGACAAGAAAGGGACATTTAAGTTTGGCAATTTACTTGTATGTTTAATGCTACATATAACAAAACAGGTGCCTGGTATAGGCAACAAGAACCTTGAATTTGAGATACTGGTAGGGAAACAGTTATCTGACTTATTGAACAATATGGGTGAAAACAAAGAGAAAAATATCAACGAGTATTTTCTAGCATTGAAGGCCCGGATGAAAACAGAGTTAGACTGTCATAGGAAATTGTAAATAAATACAAGGATGAGATATGTTTTGTCATCAAGAAGGATGAGATCTAGATGGAAGCAGTTATCCCAAGAACAATTTGGGTTGTAACTTTAATGGTTTATGAGACCGATGACCACATCATTGAAACATATGCAAAAGCCCTTCTGGAAGCACCCAAGGAACCTAAGGAAGAGGTATTCGATAGTGCTGAAACCATTGAAAAATAGATCCAATCAAAGAAAAATGTAAAGAAGGTTGAGGCAACAGTAAGAAGGGGATCCCGACAGGCAAAGACTATAAAGGAAGATGTACTCAAGAAAACCGGCATCACTAAATATGAGTTAGAAGCACTGCAGTCTGAAACTCACCTTTCACTGGTAGCTACTTCTTCAGAGAGTGATATGCCTGCAACATTTAAAAGAGTTGATGATAAAGAAAAGGTTGAAAACAGTGTTATTTTATACTTGCATATCTACAAGAACTTCTTGATGCAAGTTGTAGAAGAACTACCAGATGAACTATTCAAGAGACTGGAAGCAAGAAGACAATCTATTGTAAAGCTTGACAAGAAAATAAAAATTGAAAAATTACTTGTTGTCTACCCAGTTAACTCTCCAAAATAAATAGATGATCTAATTGTAGAGGCTAACTGGTCAGTATTCTCTACTGCACATCGACATATTGCACTAATGGTTGGAAGAGTAAATGAGGTTGTAGAGGAAACTGAAAATGCATGGGATATATTCCTTGTTCAAAAGGAAAAATAGGAAGAGTATAGAAACCCTAAACCAATCAAGGTATTTTAGAAAGACAAGGATAAGGGAAAAGGAAAGGTTGGTGGACCTCCGAGCATAAAAATAAGAGATAACTTATCCCCACCGCCTCTGGTTACTCCACCAATAACAACAATTGAAAATCAACCGGCTGATGAAAGTATGGATGTATCACAAGAGGATAAAAATCCTAATTCTAAGGTACTATACACAGTTGGTGTTGATACACTGGCACATAGACCACCAACATTGGCAGTGAAAGCAAGCCTGCCGGCACAGAAGTGGATAGGAATTTTGTTGTTAATATATTTTGTTTATTATTGAAAGATCATTGTAAGCTGACTTGGCAAGTTGTAAAATGACTCTTATATAAGAGAGATCATTGTAGAACAATTAGGTAAGAATGGAGGAATGTAATTAGGCAAAATAAGGCAGACCTATTATGTGAATTATAGGTTAAGGGTTTATGTAAGAAGCAGAGCTATAAACTGGTATTGGATCTGGCATTATAGATGCTATTTTGAAGTAGTACAAGACATTGGATTTATATAATCCATTTTGTAAGTCAGTGAGAGACTTCCTATTTTGGATTTGAGCAGTGAGCTCTAGGCACTTGGCCTTCCTACATGTGCAGGCCCCTCTTGTCGTATTAATATTCTCTCATTGGCCAGTAAGTGAATATTGTGGCTGACAAATCCCACCGAGGTTTTTCCCACACCGGGTTTCCTCATTAAAATATTGTGTTATGGTGTGTTTTTCATGTGGTTCTTTTTATCTCTGTTTATTGCATTACTTTTTGTTTACTGGTACACAGTATTAATATGCTCTACATGTTTTAAGTTAAGAAAATCTTATTATCGGTTAGATACTGATTCACCCCCCCTCTCAGTATCTATGGGAATCCTAATAAAAAGCTCAACCCAGATCCAAGTAGTTGCAAATCCAATGGCCTCCATTTCCAACACAAAAAGGAAGAGTAGCATCAGGGTAAGGGCAAAGAGCCCCAACACCATCCACACTCTTAGTCATGCCAACAATGCCCATGACAGAAAGAACTAATGAAAAAAGTATTCTACCATCAGCTAGATAGGGCAATGGGGAGCAGAGCTGGGACACATCCCTCCCAATGACCAGAGAAGACAGCAAAGCATCCACAACACTAGAAAAAAGGTTGACCTCCACCAAGACCACAACCCCACTAGGATTGACCACCTCCCCATCTCCATCATCTCCTTTCTCCATTGCATCTTCTCCTCCATTTGCTACCCCTAAAACCCTAGCTCCAGTGATACTTCTTGCTTCCCACATCTTTTTTTTGTTCCAATGGCATTAATGTGTATATGATAATTCATCCTAGTATTCTTGTTATTTATTTTACATATCAACTATTATTTTAGTTTCAAGATTGATTTACTTAGCCATTTAAAATAAATCACAAAATATTTTCATATATATATTTGTGTGTGTGTGTGTGTGTGTAGCCTTTGCTTAATTATGTTTATCTCACTAATGTATATCATGAAGTATCAATGAACTATCTTACATCTTATGAGTGCCTTCTTTGGATAAAATTTGCATGGCTTTATATTGTATTTTATACTTAATCTCACATACATGAATTGTGTTATTAAAGAATATGGATCTCTAATAATATAAAATTAATTTATAATATATTTCATGATCAATATTTGCTATATGATTCAATAAGGTAATCAAGTTCTAAGTGAGTAGGCTTGCAAAATAAAAATTATTGGTGCAAAATAATGAGAATTATGTACATAGGGTGATTTCACCATCAAGATTACTTATGTTAATTTTTAATTTTTATTTTTGAGACTTTAGAAGATTATCTACGCAAGGTTAACCAGCTTAAAGAAATTAAACATTACCATACCTTAATAATTTTCTCTAAGTCGTCCAATGTCTAATCATAAGTCTTATCTCATTGTTCCTACAATAATATCCACTACTGTAGTATATAGACAAGTCAAGTATATCCCACACAATTGACACACTCACCATGGTCACATGTATAAAAAACATCATAAACCAACAAATTGTGTGTTCCTTGTTTAGTAATCTTTGGTCTTATCTTTGGCTACCAACATTTATTTTATATATCCATGATCAAGTAGAAGGTTTTTTAGTATATTCTACCCATCATTTTGGAAGAAACTAGAAGGTGGCATGCTCTAAATCAATTCTACATGTTTGATTATGATAGTTTGATTCCTACAACTTATAATGCATGTTACCAAAATATCGTATACTAGGGTCCAAAATGTAGGATGCTTATTTCTACAAAATCAGCTTTCATGCAATCCTAGTCACCTTCCATGTAGCATGCCAACTCTTTGTGGTAGTTACCACAAAGTGACATTATAAGATGAACATAAAATAGGTATAAATAAAAAATAAATAAGGTAAATCAATCCTAGGACTTGCAAAGTTTGAGACACCTTAATCCAAACTGATTTTATTAAGAAAATTACTTATGTATATTTTATTTATTTTAATGAAAATATTAAGGGATTATCTGTTGGCAATATTGCATTATAACAGGTAATGAAAGATTGTTGGCATTTCTTAAGGATATTGAGAAGGTTGTTAATGATTATGGATGTAACTAATTAAAGATGTTTTACTGTCTTGATATTATTATTTTGTCATTGATGTCAAGAAATTGATTTTCTAATTCAGTATGATGTTGCCATATCTTGAGAAGTATGATATGAAGATTATAAAGATGTCGATAAAAGACAAAAGAAATAATATGATGAATAAGGTATCCAATGGGCAACTACTACCGAGTCAGACAATGATGAGATCATGATGTTTTAGATTGTTTTAACATCATACATATGTTGTAAATTGTAAAGGTTAATACTATACTATGTTATCAAGCAAAAAACCTAGTCGGTAAACACTAAGGAACCTAGTCGGTAAACCCTAAGGTTATCACTATTGGTTGATGAAAGCAGAATGTCTACGGAGTGGAGTTTAGTATTCACTAAGTTGTTATCGAGTTGTAACCGAGCTATAACAGAATGCATTAAATGTTTACATGCGGTATTTAATGAAGGAAGCTAATGAGCTGGAGTGGATTAAATGATTGGTGAGCCGTGGAAGAAG
>NC_081411.1:95217762-95234762 GCF_030272615.1 Cryptomeria japonica | reverse complement strand
ATGTGAAACTACATCATGATCGGAAGCAGATCATAGAAGATAAAGATGCAGGGATACTCACAAGAAGAAACGTGAAAGAAAACTCTTGCATGATTTATGAATTTAAGCTTAAGACCACTAGAGAGGAACTTATAGATGAAGACTGGATTAAGGAAATGGAAGAGGAGTTAGACCAGATAGAAAATAATACAACATGGTCTTTGGTACCCATACCGAAACACAAGAATGTCATAGGTACCAAATGGGTCTTCAGGAATAAGTTGAATGAAGAAGGAACAATTGTAAGGAACAAGGCAAGACTTGTATGCAAGGGATATGCTTAGGAAGAGGGAGAAGACTATGGAGAAACCTTTACCCCAGTGGCTAGGCTGGAAGGTGTTCGAATGTTACTTGCATTTGCAGCATTTAAGGGATTCAAGGTATACCAGATGGATGTAAAGTCTACATTCTTGAATGGAATCCTAGAAGAGGAAGTGTATATTGAGTAACTGGATGGGATTTCCTTATCAGAAGATAGTAACATGGTGTGTAGATTACACAAGGCCTTGTATGGATTGAAACAAGCACCAAGGGCATCGTATGAATGGTTACACTCTCATCTTGTGAAGATACGATTTCAGAGAACAAGTGAGGACAACAACATCTACTTGAAATCTAAAGGTGATCAGATTCTGATCTGTGAAGTGTTTGTAGATGACAATATTTGGAGGAGATGAAATGAGCCATGCATTTGTAAATGAAATGAAGAAAGAGTTTGAGATGTCTCTGATTGAAGAGATAATGTTCTTAATTGGTCTACAGATTTAGCAGATGAAAGAGGGTTTCTTTATTACCCAATCCAAGTATGTCAAAGAGGTATTAGAGACCTTTGGCATGGAGAAGAGAAAACTGGTTGGTACTGTTACTACTTATCAAATTGCCATTAGTTTTATATACAAAGTCATTCTATATTCTAGTCAGTTAGTAGTACCGAATCATGCATTCGGTACACACAAAGAAGTTGGTATAGTTGGTTACAAAAGGAAAACAATCACAAAGCCCAGTATACACCGAGCTGTCTATCGAGTATTATTTCATGTCTACCAAGCAGTAAAGATAAAACACGGAGTTGATATACACCAAGTTAAATGTGTTACCAGATTCATTGAACCTGGACAAACATATGAAAACGTGTTACAAGATCAAGGCACACAGAACCGTTATCACATTGGAAATTGCACATACAGATTTTGTATAATTTTGAGGTCCATCTAACCAATGAAATATTTTGCATGGTTATTTATTCAAGAAATCATGTTTGTAAGATCAAAGCAATGAATCGGATCACCGACATAAGAAGTCTATTTATACATCATGAATTTATGGTTAGAAACATATGTGAATGTGAGAAATGTGTGTGCATATGTGTATGAAGCAAGACTTATGTGATACATGACAAATCATAGAGTATTATGACTGTTATAGAGACATAGAGGTCATGGAGAAGGTTATCAGAGAACAGTCGAGGAACAGAGTAAACAAAAGGATTTACCGAGTTACTTTATGAGTTACCGAGGTATTCTATAGGCAAGGTAATCTTATTTTGAGCACATAGAATCTGCTACAGCATTCCAGATGTAAAGTTGCGGATATTTGTAATGATTCTATTATAATATCTTGAAGTTGTAAGAGAAACCTTTAACAGGGTAAAAGACTCTAACGAAGTCTATAAATTGTAAATCCTTTAACCATGTGCTACACTTATATAGTGTTGTAAAATCCTTTATCAAGGTAGATCGAACTGATCTTAATACTCCTAACAGGGTCATCTATCAAAAATAGCTAAATGTAGCTCTAACCGAGCACTCTTTATTATTGCAGTAATGAAGTTGTGGGTGTCATCCCCACCACAGTTTTTCTCTCTAACCAAGAGTTTCTGTGTGACCAAAATATATGTGTTATGGAGTGAATCATGTATGAATGTTATCTATTGATTATAGTTTTTTTTTATGTTACTGCACTACTTTGTTTATGTATAACAGTAAGGTTATTACAAAAGAAAATTTTTTGGAGTACTGATTCATCCCTCCCCTCTCAGTACATTAGCTTTCCATATTGGGCCTAACAATTGGTATCAAAGCTTGAATCTTTGAAAAGGGTTTAACTACCTAAAGAGAAAGATCTTATCAATGGAAGGCTATAAACAATCTCAGAGGATTGTGTATCTACAAGAAGAGCTGGATAACACAAATCAAGTGATTGTAGACATGCAAAGGCAAATGCAAAAATCTCTGAAAGTAAGGAGAAGATTATCTGATGACTTGCAGGATTCTCAAGAGTTACTGGAACAAATCGAGACATCATCTGAGAATAGTATATCTGAAGAGACCGAAGAAATGATTGGAACGTTGAAAGAAAAGAACAAAGCATTGGCTGATCAACTAAAAGCAATGAAAAGAGAACATGAAAATTTCAATACACAGATGACTGAAAATCTAGATGTATTAAGGATAGCCGAGGATAAAGAAAGAGATTTACAAACAGAGAAACAACAACTTGAAATCTTAGTATCTGATAAGAATGATGAAATCATAAGGCTAACTGGTATTCAACAAAATCTGACAGATCAACAAGGTTATACACATCATGAAGCAAATCTGAAAGATGATGAGAATCATGCATTGAAACTTGAAGTATCAAGGTTGAGCAATGAACTTGAAACAGAGAAGAAATCCAAGGAAACACTAAAGAAGAGTTATGAAGCATCAAAGATGTTGGATGAGCAACTAAACACAAGACGACCCTACAAAGAAGGAGGACTCGGTTACAAAGGAAAAGACTCTACTGAGAAGGGAATCTGCACTACCAAGAGAGGAGAATCACCAAAACAAGCTGGAAAAAGGAATAACATCAAAAGGAAGAAGCCTATTTGCTACTACTATGGAAATCAAGGTCATACTGCCAATATGTGTCAAATAAGAAAAGGTAAGAAAACAAATACCACTAAGACCAATGGTTATTGTTACAATTGCAATAAATATGGTCACACATCTAATCAATGTAGGACAAAGTCTGTTAACAATTATCAGAAGGAAAAATTCAAAGGGTTTTGCAAAAACTGCAATAGATATGGACATAGTACTGAGAAGTGTTGGTTTAAGCAAAAGAACCACATATGGTCTGCACACCGAGCAAATACTAGAGGTTACCGAACTCACACAGATCCTTACCAACAATATTCTGCAGTACCATGGGATTACAATACAAGGATATGGTGTGAATGTTGTGGAAGATATGGACATATAAGTGCCAACTGCTTTATAAGATTTGGAATAAATAACCGAAGATCATGGAGAAATCCTGGTATGGCATGTTTTCATTGTCACAAATCTGGACATTTAGCTGGAGATTGCAGAGATCAACTGAGAAGAGACAATAAGGAGATAAAAGAAAAATTAAAGATGATTTGGAAGAAGAAAGAAATTATGTCTAATGAAGAAAGAACCTTACCTACTGAGTTAGGTGCTCCCACTCCAAAATAATCGGTAAAGGTATGAAGGGACTGCATTCTCACAAGGTTAAATCTTAAACAGTTCCTATTTTAAGTATGTACTGAATTCAAAATCTGTATAGTAAGATGTAGTAGTAAGTTTGAAATTCTATCAAAGTCTTTTGGAGCACTTTATAGGAAAACTATTAAGTCGGTGAATTCAGGAAGCCTGTCAAGTCGGTATATGAAGGAAATCTGGTTAATCAGTTAAACCAAAAAAAAGGGAAAGAAAGTTATGTGAACCAAGTGCATTTAATGTATTTGACCTAACTTGCACGGAGCCCGATAAGGTATTTTTGAGTACTTAAAAGATTTTTCACTGTCATTTTCATTCACTAAGTTTTCAAGAAGAAGAGCAGAGTGAATCAAGGTGATCAAACCATCTTCAAAGAAAAATCTAAGGTATTTACATCGAATCTCATCACATTGCTAAGCTGGTTTACCGAACTCATTAAGTTGTTATCTACTAAGTGTGAAGCGTCTGCCATTTTTTAAGTTCTCAAACCCTAAGGTTCCTGTGTCAATTTTTATCTGAAATCAAAATGGCATCTAAGATCCAAGACCCCATTGTTGTCACAAATGTAGAAAATCCCTCACTAAAATACTCTGACTCCCAAAATTGCATCTAAATCGGATGACAAAACTACTTTTTCACTCATCTCGGATTGAGTCTTGTTAGTCGAGGATGTGAGATTCTTCACAAAATGTCGTGTTGAAGAACTCAGTCATGTTGAGATCAAGGATGCATATAATGAATTGTGCACAGATGGTAAAATGGATAGCAAGTTTGAACATATCAAAATCAAGGGATTGACTAAAGCCCTAACCAATCCCCATGTGTTCAAACCCTAGTGGGTCAAGTTTGTACTAAGCTGAGTGAATGATGATTTCATGTGGCTACAAGAGCAACCATTTAAGATCACTAAAGCAATCATTCATCTGATCACCAGTTACCCTATCTATGATCATGCCCGAGCATAGAAAATGATATAGCAAAAGGAATTGATCAGTTTGACTGGAGTTCAATCGGATTACAGAGGTCTGAAGTTGAACAATGTTACTGATCCTAAACTCAAATTTGCCATTAGAGTAATTGGTTACTGTTTCTTCCAATCGGCAAGGGAAAACAGTGTACCCTATGCAGCAGTGGACTTAGCATACAAAATTGTTAAGAAAGGCATGAAAGTTGACATGTTTGAAGTATTGCTGAAGAACTTGTTTGAAAATCTGAACACAATCAGGAAGTCGAAGAAGAGAAACATGGCAAACACTCTAAAATTTGGATGACTACTTGTATGTATGTTTTTCTACTTTGAGAAGTTTTTTCCAATAGTCGGTAAAGTTGTTTGCAAACTACACCGACCAATCACCCATCAGATCAATGACTTCATCAAGAAGTTAGGTGATAACTTTAATGATATAATGGATGATTACTTCAGCAAGTTCTAAGAAAAAATGCATAACAAGTACTGGAATCCACCACAACTGGTAGAAAAATAGAAAGATGAAATATGTTTTGAGGTAGACACCGATTACTGTTATGTGAATGTTGCGGAACTGAGGACTCAATCTTTGTCACCTATGGGTTACGAGATTGATTTTGATATCACACAACAGCAAATTGATGCCCATCTATCATTGCCAAGGCATACTACCGAGCTGAGGTATGGAACCTATGAAGAAAGGAAAGAAAAAGTAAAAATGAGCATTGTAGTACCTAAGGCTACAAGAAAAGCTACAAAGATGATTAAGGCATTAACTGAGAAATTTGGAGAAGAGTCTTCCTCCACACCTATCAAAGGAGTTCTAGCCATCACCGAAGAGGAGACAAAAGCCCAAGAAGCAGCCATAACACTTAGCACCAAATTGCCTAAGTGAAAAGTGTTGAAGAAAAAGAAACAGGACACTTCAATGGCCCTACTGACCCCTCCAACAAAGAGACCTAACACAAGGGCATCTGCTGCATCACCGAGTAAGAAACAAAAGATCGTTGTCATTCCTAAGGTAACTAGACCTTACAAGAAATCTACTCGAAGACTCATTTTGCTAAAAGAGTCCAGTGATACCGAATCTGAAGATGCAAATAAATTTTAGATTGTGAAAAACAAGAAGGTAGATGTACATAGTGTAGAAAATTTTTGTAATAATCTAAAGGAATATGGTGGATTTGGTGGATTCAGATTTGTCAAATATGAATCCAGAACTACTGATGAAAGGAGGCAAATTGAAGAAGCTGTCATTTGCGCACTTCTCAAATTCTAAGTGGTACCATTAGAAGTATGTAATTCTATTCCTAAGGAATTATATGCACATATTGAAACCAGATGGCAATATGTTGTAGACTCGGAGAAACAAATCAGAGAAAGAAGTTTGGTGCATCTCTTTCCTGATATGTTAGTTGATGAAATAAAAGAACATCTGACAAACATCCAAACTCAATTTAAAGTAAAACAAAAGGCCTTGAAATTGATGAATGGCCTGTATATAGAAGTGGAGAAGGAAACAAAAGAGCAATGGAAGACCGTCTTTCGAAGAAAGAATGCTGGTGAATAATCTATAGTAGAAATAGTTGATGTCACCGACCAAGAGCCTGGTGTCACCGAGCAAGACCTTGCTGAAACCATTCAAATAGATGAAGATATCATAGATGTAGAGGAACCTGAACAAGAAATGATAGAAGGCAATGTTTATGCAAAACTTGTCTCCAGTGAATCTATTTTGGAACAAGTTCAACCTAACCCATCGATCAATCAACCTGCTACAACCGAAGCTTCTCAGGCTATAGGTGAAGGCACCGAAGGTCAAAAGTCTACAGTAGAAGGTACTTCACAAGAACAAACCTCTCAAGCACCTTCTAGCACAGAAAATGTTACAGCTGACACCAAGCACCGAGACACCGAAGGACACTACCGAGGCTAAAACCGACAAAAGTGTTGACTCTACTGAGCAACCTACCGAAGGTCCTCAAGCCTCTCAAGCTATTGTAGTGGTTCACCTGGTGAAAGGTAAAGAAAAGAAGTTGAAAAAGCATAGTTTCAAAATTGATTTATCAAAACCGATAGTGTTGCCCAATGTAGACATCTCCAAACTAAAAGGGCAAGCACTCAATGAATTTGGTGAACTGTGCAAAGGAAAGGTGGAACAAGAGAAGCAAGTGGCTATACAAAAGAAGAATAAAGTACTTCAAAAGGTAAAGACCTTACTATCAGATATGCTACCTTTAGCTACAGTATCAACCGATGCAGCCATCCATATTCAATTGGATGAACTCCTAAATCAGATTGAGACATCTAGAGTAGATGCATCTAAATACTTGAGAAAACTAAAAGACAAGGAGCTAACTGCTAAAATGATAGAGGAACTACACAAATCAATTTTTGTTGGCAAGGTAAAACTTGTCAAATTTATTGCTGAGTTGTCCCCTCAACTCAAGCACATTCTTTCATTATTTCAGAAAATCTGCTCATTTTCTTTATTTCTTAAGGATATTAAGAATAAAACAGAAGCAATTGAGAAAGAGGTCACCGATCTCTCAAATAAGTTGACCCCCGAGGCCAATTCAATTCAGAACTTTTTGTACTAAGCTACAACAGCTCATGGCTCAACAATTGGAACTGAGGAATGAAGAACACAAGATCAGGATGGACATAATGACACTTCAAACATTATTCCTTCCTCATCTTTCATCTATTCAAGAACAGCTAAGCCGAGCCACTTCTCTCTCTACTACATAAGAGGGAAGCACTTTAGATGGCTTAATTTATTTACTAGCTGATATTAATGCACATAATTCTTTAATGGATAGTGTCAAGGATGCACTTTTTGTCACCCTCACTGAAGCCTAGACAAAGTACAAATCCATTTTTGATTAGTTGCCACCTCCCAATGGTAACTAAATTTTGATGTTTGTCAAAAAGGGGGAGTATATCAGAGTATATCATCAGGAGTGTATACTATTCAAAGTATCAAACAATTGGAGTGTAGTATACAGGGGGAGTATACCGAGCAGAGAATGAGTAGAATATGCAGTGAACCGAGCAATGAATAGAGGAAAGAACAGTGATTACAGAGTATTGTACAACATATTGATAAGGGGAGTATATTTGATTATACTATTTCAATGACTAATATATATACTACATGTTTAGTCAATTTTGTAATGTATACAGATTTTTGAGTAATGACTTTGAAAGTAGTTTTGTCAAACATCTCAACTAATGTCAAAAGAGGAGATTGTTACTACTGTAGACACTCAAAATTGTCATGTTTAATTAAATAAATATTTTATTTATTTAATTATCTAAGCCTAATTCCTCTATTAATTAAATAAATCTTTATTTATTTAATTAAATCATTTATCCTCTTTTAGCCTTATTTCTCATTTAAATAAATACATTTATTTATTTAAATTATCCTTTTCCTAAATTAAACAAATATTTTATTTATTTAATTGATCTTATTTCTTCTATTAATTAAATAAATCTTTATTTATTTAATTAATTCATTATCTTTTTCCTACACATGACACATGTCATTCATCTCTTAATTCCTACACTACCTACCTCTTTCATTATTTTATTATTTCTTCTACCTACCCTCTAATCCTAGCCGACCTCTCTTTTTACACCTCTCAATCTTATCCCTCCATTTCTTATGGTGTCTTCTATTTAAGAAGATTCTTTCTTCATTATCAAACCCTAATAATGCCTAATGACTAATCTTAAGGACTTGGTTACACTACGATCCTACTTGCAACCACATTCTGTTCTTTGTTGAGCTCTTGTGCACATAAAAATCTGAGAGCATATATATCAAAGCAAGATCAATGGAGATAGGAAGAATGGAGATCAAAACCCTATTGGACATGTGATGGTATAATCTTTGTGATTTTGTTTTATTTACATTGTCTTAGGTAATCTTCATATGTTATGGTGGATCTTTGTTGTTGTTAGGCTAGGGTTTTGTGGTTGGATTCATTTAGTCTTTCAATCTTGTTATTATTGTTATCCATTTTCACCATATACATTTTGGCACACCCGGTGGGACTCTTGTCCCTTTGCATTTAACCTCCTTGTTGCAGATTTTGCGTTTTTGAAGTTGCAGATCGGACATTTTTGGACGACATTTTAGGTTTTTCCGCGTCTGTGAACTTTCGGATCGTGTCTTTGATTTTCTGGCGTGTCTGGGGAATCTGGAACCACGTATGTGTTTTCAACAAATTTTATTTTTGCAGGTTTCAGACAGGAGCGTCTGTGTTTCAGAAACGCGTCTGCGTTATTTCTGCTAGCGTCTGTGTCAAAAAGGGGCGTCTGTAATTTTTAGCCACATCTGTGCATCACAAAACCACGTCTGTGTTATACAGACGTGTCTGCGTTGAGGGTAACAACGTCTGTGTAAATACTGTTTCAAAATTTTGCAGTTTTCATTGATTCAATTTTTCGGATTTCGCACTTAGGGTTTCAGATCTAATTTATTTTTGGACTAACCCTTTCAGATCTAGCTAACTAAGTTGGTGCAGTTTGTCTTGGAAGCAAAACGTTTTGTTGAAGGCCCCTATGTCACAAAGTCTTTTGAGTTTTTAAAAATGTACCTAACTTGTGTGTTTGCAGGAAGGGGTGATTATGTCAAACAACCCAAACTACTAACAATTTTGTTGCAGGTCCTTGGCTAGGGTTTTAAATTTTTGTTGTGTGCCTTGCTTTCATAGATTAGCAAACACTTCCACTAGTGCACTAAAATTGAATCATTGTCTTTTGTGTTTTGAGCAATAGGCTCTTTTTGTTTAATCTTTAGAGGGCCTGTCTTCCCGTGTGGTCATTAGGACTACTAGTGAGAAGAGAATGACCCAAGTGGTAGCGAGGAAAACCCACCTCTTCCGAACCACTATAATCAAATGTATTCATGGTGAAAACAATGAATAACGTGTGCTGATTAGTTCATACCGACACTATGTCTCCCCATAAACCCGTTTGATCAAATTTATTTGATCATTTGTAGGACGCAACCCCTACCGGTTGGGAGCCTTCTATATTTACAGAGCTGAAAGTGCCACATGTATGGCCACATGAGCAGATGCCCTTACTAGCACCTTTTTGTTTTAGAAGCCCAAATCCTTCTAGTTGTTGGGGCAGGAGGTCAGACCTCTAGTAGCGGCCCACACACATACGATTCTTAGTAGAGATACAAAGTTCACCATGGGGAGTTTTCATGGGGACTGAGGCTTGGCTGACCCGAGAAGTGAGTGCCAAGGGTGGAGCCAGTGAGGTCAAGCATCTAAGTATCTGCTCTAAATAGCGTAGCCTCGGGGGTAAAACCCTATGTGGGATCAACAACTATTGTCTTGGCCAGCCATAAGAATTGTGCTTGACTTATGTTAAACATTCAAACAATCAAGACCAAACAACAAAACATTGTGTCTTTTGTGTCTTCAAGTGTATGCAAAACATTTTACATCAAACAACTCACTTTTGGAGTCTAAACACTTGCAAACATTGAGTCCTCATCAACATTGTGTCCTCTTGTCACGAAAAACAATCAAAGAGTCAAATTTGGTCACAACAAAATGACTTCATAGATTGGAAAAAATTGCACGAAGTTTACATAAATGCGTCTGTGTGTCTAGCAGCGTCTGTGTCGAACAGAGACATGTATGTGTCTGGGAATCGTGTCTGTGAAGTATACAGAAGCGTCTGTGTCCAGAATTGAAAAATTTCACAGTCCAGCAAACAAAAGAAATCAATTTCAGAATACTTGAGCTTCCTAGGTTGTTTCTTCAGGTTTCATCTAGCATTCAACCTATCTTTGGGTCTCACATAGTCCTTCATTGCTTTACATCTCATTTTACATTCATACTTGTCTAAACTTGAGTCAAAAGGTCACTTGCTTGTCCTCATCATACTTTGTCAACACACTACATACAACAACACTTTGCTAAGTGGTCCCTCATCAAGGTTTCTTACCTTTGGGTCTCATTTGGTCTTACTTAGAGTCAAGGTCAGCTTACCTCATCAAGAGAAACTATCCTCTCTTTGGAAGTCACACCTACTCTACTACATACATACTTGGTCTTACACTTTGGACATTGCAAGTACACCTCAGATTCATTTACACTCCATACAACTCTTGGTCTTCCATACTTTTTCCATTTTCATCTAGTCTCTCACATCTTGGTCAATACCTAGTTCATGGTTGAAACCCGTCTTCAAAAATCTAGGAGAAAAGCTAAAGAAGCTCAAGAGTACGCAAACATGAGTTCTTATGAGTATGATAACGATTTATTTTTCAATCCTGAGCACACTACATTGCCTGACATGGATGTTTATAGAAACATTCCCAATGTGGAAAACACAGACACTACAAACAACAATGCTACACACAATGACAATGTGGACAACTTTTCAATACATTCAGTAGATGTGGAAGAATCCATTATGAATCCCCATTTCAATAGATTGGTTGAAGAAATAATGAGGAGGGATAGACAGTACCTTTTACACATGATGGCACAAAGTGGAGCCAAGATACCTCATGATTTTGACATGTCTCAACTTATGGAAAATTGACCCTTGCAACAAACTCACTCCAACATGGATCAAAGGAGACCTAATAGTGGAGGAAATAGAGGACCACATATGGTACCTGAATCACCATCAGCTTTGCTTCAAAAACCAGAAGTCCCACATACACATGGTCAAACATATGATACTTACCTTCGTAGACCATTATGGAAGCCTTATGCAGATAGATATGCTCAAACTATGGATCAACCAAAACAATTGGATATTCAAAGGCATGCTCAAAATTTGGACACAAGGAAACCCCGTGTCAAATTTGGGGGCAACACATTAGAACATGACATGCCTGTAGAATATGGTATACATGCGCAAAATAGATATGGGGTTCCTCAACATGAAGCTATACCAAGTGCTCCATATATGCCGCATCAATATAGACCTCCTCCATATGAACATGTGTATGATCAATATCATCCATATATGCAATATGCCCCTCTGCCAATGGGTGCCTCAAACATGGGATATGGTTCAAGAAGTCGATCTCCACCTAAGAGCAATTTGGAGCAACAAATCAGAGATTTACAAAAGAAAATGGAGGACATAAATACACCAAAACCAACATACACAATGAGAGACGTATGTCCTTATGCATTTGACAAGAGCATTCCAATGCCTCCATTTCCTGCACACTTTGTGACGCCTAAATTTGACAAGTATAGAGGAAAAGGGGACCCCAAGGCACACATAAGACAATTTTTCACAGCTTGCATTGAGGTAGCGGCAGAAGAAACATATTTGATGAGATTGTTCCCACAAAGCTTAGGCGATCAAGCTATGGAATGGTTCTCCCAACTACCACCTGGTATTAGGTCATGGGGTGACTTAGCAGAGGCATTTATTCAACATTTCTCCTACAATATAGAGATAGATATCTCAATCACTACTTTGTGCAATACTAAGCAAAAAGAAGGAGAATCTTTTGCATCATTTTTGCAAAGATGGAGAAATCTAGCTAGCAGATGCTCTTGTGAAATTCCACAGAAACAAATGGTAGAAATTTTCACACAAAATGTTAACAAAGACATTGGCTATGATCTAAGGAAAGCTTGTTTGTCCACCTTCAAGGACATTATTGAAAAAGGCTTAGCAACAGAAAAGGTTCTAATTGAACAAGGAGTCATTAAGATATTCAAGGAAAACAAAGATGACTTTAAAGGGAAGGACAAGCCAAGATTTTGGAATAAAAACAAGAACACAGTCAATGATGGTGTTGTTGATGCCAATACAGTGCGACCCAAATTCATCTTTTCAGGATCAAGTTCTACCAACAATCAAGTGAATACTCAAACAACTTCTAGACCACGAAGGAAGTACACCCCATTGGGAGAACCACTTGAATCAGTCTTCAAAAAGCTTGTGGCAAACAAAGTGATCACAGTTCCAGATTTTCCTCCATATGAACCAAAGGTCAAACCAAATTGGTGGAATGATGATGAGTATTGTGAATTTCATAAAAGCAAGGGTCATAAGACAGGAAATTGCCATCGACTGAAGAACATTGTGCAAGATCTCATTGATAGAGGTGACATTGAGATTGAGGGACACTCATCTAATCAAGAACATGAGATGTTTAAGGAACCATTCCCAAAGCATGATAAGGGAAAAGCCAAAGTCACAGATGATCAGGCCAACTATACTAGAGCATCTTATAACTATGACTCAACTATCAATCACATCTCGATGGACAATCATATCTCTACTATTACCATCAAGAACAAAAATCCTGAGAATCCCCCTCAGAGACCCAAGATTGTCCTAAGAGGTATTGGATCTTCTTCCGAACATACCTCTGAATGTCATGTTACAACTCGTTGAGGTAAAATTACTTTGCCAGGTGCCTCTACTAAAAATACCACTTCTTCATCAACCAAGCCTGAGTATGACCTTGTAGAACAGTTAGGGAAGACACCCACGCTCATTTCCATCCTTGAGCTTTTACGCATATCCCCCGCTCATAAAGCCATTCTTGACAAAATCTTGAGAGACACTGTCATTCCTACTGATCTGAACGTGGACCAATTTCAAGCCATGGTGAGATACCTTTCCATTCCACATTCCCTCACATTCACAGAAGCCGATGACGCCTCCATAAGTCAGCCACATAATGCACCATTACATGTTGAAGCCTTCATACATAAACATCGAATAAAGCGAGTCCTGATAGATGGAGGAGCTGGTCTAAACTTTTGTACATTAAGCACCATTAAACAATTGGGATATTCTAATAAAGCTGTGAATTCAACAAATCAAATCACCATCAAGGCTCATCCAAGGGTATAGTCACCCTACCTCTAAGAATTGGGCCAGTCACAAAGGTTGTCAGGTCCTAGATCTGGATCTCACTTATAATATATTGCTAGGATGTCCTTGGATTCATGAAATGAGGGCAGTCCCATCGACATATCACCAATGCATTAAGTTTCCTCATAATGGAGTCGAGGTAACAGTTAACGGTGATACTAATCCGTTCATATATTGCAATAACCTAAGATCACATACTGAGACCATCATTCCCAGTAATCATGAGGCTATTCCTTCTTCAGCATACATTGACCCTGAGTCATTGAAACCTTCGACATCAAAACAAGGTGAACTTAAAGGCAAATTTCAGGACAAAGGCATGGGAGAATACACTTTAAATCAGACCATGTATTTACGACAATTCATGAGCTCTCCAAAAGAATATGGAAGGCCACATCCTAACAAGCAAATATCCATCATGATACTCAAATGGGATCCTACTACCTTTCAAAGATGGGGTGAACTAGAAGAGGAAGATTTATATAAAATGCTCTACAAAGACATTGAAGATGACACACAAGATCAGATCAATATACCCTGTGAGAAATATGGCAAAGGCTTCAAGATTCTACAAAAATTCGGGTATGATGGAAAAAGCCCTCTTGGGTTACGCAAAGAAGGCGCTATGGAGCCCTTACAACCTGAATTGACTGTAAAAAGGGAACGCTTGAAGGGACTTGGTTTCCTGACTTCCAAGATCCATACGAAAAGGACAGAAAAGGCATCACCAATCAAAGTTGCCAAAGTTCAACAAGAGGATCGCTATTCCACAGATTCCAACGAATGGGAATGGGGTTCAGACAAATCTTCCAGTGACTATGAGCTCACCAAGACATTCAGAGAGCTAGCTGAACCCACAGAAGAAGAGGAATTTTATAAAAAGATCAGAGTTGGTCAAGAAACAACCCATAAGGATTCCGCACAGTCTTCGTCTCAAGGTTCTAGGTGAAAATCACATAGGATGAGGACACCTGTCCCAGAATGTGCTACTAGTGACGACAATTTGGATTCGCCTGCGATCGAAACTAATGAGGAGAGTGCCATCGATGACCTCGACGATTGCCTCAATATACCCGAATATAACCACATCTTCACTCTTAGCCCTGCAAACTCTAAAAACATTAAAAGGCCTTCCCCTTGTTCACCACCAACTCATTGACTGGGATTATGAAGGACCAGCACAATTTGACACATTCCAAAATGATGAAGCTATTATTGATTACCTTGGCATACGAGATGATCTTCCCCCTGGGGACCACAAAGTAGGATACACCATAGAACTCAACAACATGGCATATTTTGGTGAGGGTGTCGGACCTTCCAGTCGCAAAAATGTGAAAATAAGAACAAATCAAGGGTCTTATGGCGAAAACTACACTGTGGCGCTATCTGATCCCAAAAAAGTAAAAAGAAAGGACGTATCTAAGGGCGAAAACCTCTCTGAGGCACCTGAAGATGGAAGGCTCGACATTCTCCCAGCCTCGTATGAGGAAAAGTCATCCATGTTGGTAGAGGATACTATCAAAACAAACATTGGTACAGAAGAGGTTCCACACAATATATTCCTGGCTCAATCATTGACAGAGTTAGAAAGGTCAAAATTCATAAGCTTCTTCAAAGAAAGACAAATCAACTTTGCATGGTCATACGCTGATATGCCTGGACTAGATCCGGATTTGGTAATGCATCATTTGACAGTCAAACCGGGGGCAAAGCCAGTGAAACAGAAATTAAGAAAAATGCATCCACAAGTGGCATTACTAGTCAAAGCAGAGCTGGAGAAGTTATTGGATGTCGGATTCATACGCCCAATTGATTATCCCTAATGGATCTCCAATTTAGTACCTGTCAGTAAACCAGATCGTAGCATCAGAATATGTACAGATTTCAGAGACATCAACAAAGCTTGTCCAAAAGATGACTTCCCATTACCAAATATCGACTTGATCGTTGATCTCACAGTAGGTCACGAAATGTTATCTTTAATGGATGGATTTTCTGGTTATAATCAAATCAGGATTGCACCCGAGGATCAACACAAAACATCATTCACTTGTCCTTGGGGAACTTTCTGTTGGAATGTCATGCCCTTTGGGCTAAAAAATCCAGGTGCTACATATCAAAGAGCAATGACCACTATCTTTCATGATCTCATGCACATAACCGTGGAAGATTATGTTGATGATCTCTTGGGTAAATCAATAGACAGAGATACACATTTGGACATAGTTTCAATCATCTTTGATCGGTTGGAAAAATACAAAGTAAGATTAAACCCCAAGAAATGTGTCTTTGGAGTAACCTCCGGGAAGCTCCTAGGATTCATTGTGTCCAAAAGAGGAATCGAAGCCGATCTAGCAAAAGTCAAGGCTATCTTGGACATGCTGCCACCCAGAAATATTAGTCAACTTCGATCCTTACAAGGGAGACTCCAGTCTATACGAAGATTCATAGTGCAACTTGCAGATAAGTGTAATCCTTTTCAACACCTGCTACATAAAAATATCAAGTTCAAATGGGATGATAACTGTCAACAAGCTTTTCAGACGCTCAAAGATTATCTTTTGAATCTGCCAGTTTTGATGCCACCAGTTCCAGATCAGCCTTTGCTACTATACATATCAGCTACTCCAACAGCACTGGGGGCACTCCTAGCACAACAAATTGCTGACGACAAGGAAAAAGCAGTATACTATATCAGTCGCACATTGGTGGGATATGAGCTAAACTACACACCGATCAAGCGTGCATGTCTCGCCGTGGTCTTTTCTTCACAAAAATTACGACATTACATGCTTACTCATAAGACTAAGTTGATCACAAGAATTGATCCATTAAAATACCTTCTCAATAAAGCCACACTTACTGGGCGACTAGCCAAATGGGTAATGATCCTGAGTGAATTCGACATCGAGTATGTGGACAGAAAAGCAATAAAAGGACAAGCAATCGCGGATCAATTAGCAGATGCCCCCATGATTGATGATACTCCTCTAAATTCAAAATTTCTAGACGAATCCATTTTAACAATATCACATGCAAGGCCATGGCAACTATACTTTGACAGCTCATACACACAGCATGGGGCAGGCGCTGGTATTCTCTTCATAAATCCTCAAGGCGATTCTATACCAAAATCATACCGCTTATCATTTCCTTGCACTAACAATATAGCAAAATATGAGGCACTAACAACTGGATTACGAATTGTAGTTCAATGGAAGATCTAGGAACTTCGTGTTTTTAGGGATTCTCAACTTGTCATCCGTCAAGCAACTGATGATTACCAAACAAAAGATGAAAAATTAATGCCTTACAAGCAACTGGTGGATGATTTGAAACAACACTTCACAAAGATAGATTTTGAATAGATACAAAGAGAGCAAAATCGTGCTGTAGATGCCATGGCTACAATTGCTTCACTGATTGATCTACCTCAAAATGAAACCTGCTATGAGTTCTTAGTGGACAACCTGTTGGTTCCTTCATATGAGATCACTCCTACTGAAATGATATGCGTTGTTGGTCTCGAATCCCAGTTATATGGATCCATATTCACATATCTTCGCGACAATACCTTACCTCCTGATCTATCA